>NW_016916241.1:63034-71630 GCF_001483705.2 Eufriesea mexicana | reverse complement strand
TTACGTTCGGTTATATTACGATTGGTTGGGTTACGGGAGGGTAGCATTGACTTTAGTGCTATAGTCTGATACTAGGTGTTTTCCTGCGCACTACAGTGATCCAATCTTTTCATCCTGCCCTAGGGAAGGCCAGCAGTAGTGTTAAAAGCACGTTATGCTGATCCAGATTACGACCGGTTAGGTTGTTTTTGGCTATGTACGGTCAGGGCAGCATGAACTTTTGTGCAGTGCACCGCTGTGCGGTGGGTTTCTGCGCTCTACTATGGTCTAGTACGCCCTGCTTGGCTCTGGGGAAGGCAGCAATAGCGGTCTCGGCACGTTAGGTTGAATTATGCTTTGTTTGGTTATGTTCAGGTGGTTTGTGTCAGACTCGTGTAGCTTTGATTTTTCTGATATACACTGCGATCCTATGAACTCCTGCGATCTGCTCTCCACTAATATGTTCTGCTTGACGCTGGGGTGATAAGCTATTGTGGTCGCGGCACGATAGGTTGAGTTAGGAAACGTTTGGTTAGGCTATGTTATCTTGGGTCAGGTTTACATAGCTTCGATTTTCGTGGTAAACACAGCTATTACTTGCATTTCTGCGCTCCACTCTGTTCAGGTATGTTCCGCTTGAAACTGAGGAGGCCAGCAACAGTGGTCTAGGCACGCTGGGCTGGATTATGTTGCGCTTGGTTATGTTACGTTTGGCTATGTTAGGGTAGGATAACTTCGACTTTTGCGCTATACACTGCTCTTCGGTGGATTTCTGCACTCTACATTGCCCTACTATAATCTGCTCGACCCCGGTGTGGCCAGCAATAGTTGTCGTGACACGATATGTTGAGTTAGGTTACGTTTGACTATGCTAGGTTGGGTTAGCTTTGGTTATGCTGGCTTTGACTTTTGCGATATACATTGCTATTCGTTATAGTTCTGCGCTCTACCTTCACTCCAGTGTATTCTGCTTGGCACTAGGGAGGCCAGAAATATTGTTCCCGTCTCGTTTGGTTTAGTTAAACCACGTTTGTTTAGGTTAGGTTCGGTCAGGTTAGGTTTAGATATATTTGACTTTTCCGCGACACGCTGCTATATAGCGGCTCTCTGTGCTCTGCCGTGCGCTAATATGCCCTGCTTGTCTCTGTGGAGGCCAGCAATAGTAGTCTCGGCACGTTAGGTTCAGTTACGTTACGTTCGGCTTGGTTCAGCGTGGTGGGATTAGTTTAGGATATCTTTAACTTCCGTTCTGTACACTGTAATAGCGTGGACGCCTGCGCTCTACCGTGCTCTAGTATGTTCTCCTTGGCACAGTGGAAGCCTGTAATAGTGGTCTGGGCACATTAGGTTGAGATAGGGTACGTTTGGCTCCGTTATGTTAGCTTTGGTTAGGTTTGGTTAGTCTCAACTTTTCTGATCTACACTGCGATTCTATGGATTTCTTCGCTCTACTCTCCTCTAATGTGCACTGCCTGACACAGTGGAGGTCAGCAAAACTGGCCACGGCACGCTACGTTCAGTTGGATTACTGTCGTTTAGGCTAGCTTTGCATGGATTAGGTTTGGTTAGCTTTGACTTTTGTGCTATGCATTGCTATTTGGTGACTTTCTGCGGTCTACTGTGCCCAACTACAATCTGCTCGACCCTGGGGTGGCCAGCAATATTGGTCGCGGCACGAAAGTTTTAGTTGTTTCGTTTGGTGAGACTAGATTGTAATATGCTTGGTTATGGTTGCTTTGACTTTTGCGCTATACAATGCTATTCGGTCGATTTCGGCGCTCTACGTTATTCTACTATACTCTGCGTATCTCTGAGGAGGCCAGCAACTGTGGTCGAGGCACGAAACATTGATTCATGCTACGTCTTGTTAGGTTATGTTAGCCTGTGTTAGGTTTGCATAGCTTTGACTTTCGTGGTATGCACTGCCATTCTGTGGATTTCTGCTCTCCACTGTGCTCAGGTATGTTCTGCTTGGCACTGGGGAGGCCAGCAATAGTGGTCTCGGCATATTAGGCGTGGATAGTATACGTTTGGCCATGTAATGTTGGCTGTGGTTAGGTTCGGATAGTGTCAACTTTTCCGCTATACACGGCGATTCACTGGATTTCTGCGCTCAACTATCCTCTAATACTCTCTGTCTTTATCAGTGATTTTCAGCAATACTGGTCGCGATACGTTAGGTTGAGTTTCATTACGTTTGGTTAGGTGACGTTGGCTTGGGTTATGTAAGGGCAGCATTGACTTTTGTGCTATACACTGCTGTTCGGAGGACATCTGTACTCTACTGTGCCTTAATACGCTCTGTGTGGCCCTCAGGAGTCCAAAAATATTCGGTCTTGGCACGTTATGTTGAGTTAGGCTACGTTTGGTCAGGTTATGTTCGTTTGGGTTAGGTTCGAATACCTAAGCCATTCTTGGCATACACTGCTGTTCGTAGGATTTCTGCGCTCTGCTGTGCACCGGTATGTACTGCCTGGCACAGTGGAGGCCAGAAATAGTGGCCTCGACAATGTAGGCTGAGATAGGAGACGTTTGGCTATGTTATGTTAGCTTCGGTTAGGTGAGGGTAGCTTCAAGTTTTCTGCTATACACTGCGATCCAATGGACTTTTGCTCTATATTCTCCTTCCATATGTTCCGCTTGGCTCTGAGGAGGCCAACAGTAGCGGTCCCGTCACGTTGGGATTGGTTACGTTACGTAAGGTTACGTTACGATTGGTTAGATTTGGAGGGGCTAGCTTTGACTTCTGCTCTATAAACTGCTATTCAGAGGATTTCTGCACCCCACTGTGCCCTAATAGGTTCTGCTTGTCACTGTGGATGTCAAAAGTCGTGGCATCGTCTCGGTAAGTTTTGTCAGTCTACATTTTGTTTGGCTACGTTAGGACGCGTTAGGTTGTGATTTATTTGACTTTTGTGCAATACGCTGCTATTTGTAGCTCTCTGCCATCTACTGGGCTCTAGTATATTCTGCTTTGCTCAGGGGTTTCCAGCAATAGCAGTTTCGGCACGGTGGGTTAAGTTATGTTACGTTTGATTATATTATGTTTGGATATGTTAGGAGAGGATAGCTTTCACTTCTGAGCTATACACAGCTATTCGGTGGATTTCTGAGCTCTACATCGCTCTTATAAAATCCATTCGACACTGGGGTGTGGGGGAAGCGATAGTTGTGGTGGCACGAATGTTTGTGTTGGGTTGCGTAAGGCCTGGTTTGGTTAGGATATGGTAGGGGAAGATAGCTTTGACTTTTGTGCTATACACTGCTATACGGTGGATTCGTATACTCTACTGTGCTGCAATATTCTCTGCTGTGCTCGGAAGATGCCACCAATAAATGTCTCGGCTTGATTTAGTCTACGTTCGGTTAGGGCATATTTGTTTGGGTTAGATGTGCATGGTCCTGACTTTCGTTGCATACACTGCTATTCGGTGGATATCTTCGCTCTACTGCGCTCTAGAATGTTCTGTCTGGCTCTGTGGACCATAGTAATGGTGGTATCGCCAAGCTACGTTGAGATGCGCTACGTTTGGTTAGCGTACATTTGTGTGGGTTAGGTCTGCATAGATTTGACTTTCATGGTATACACTGCTATTTGGTGGATTTCTGCGCTGTACTGCACTCTAGTATATTCTGCTTGGCACTGGGGAGGCCAGAAATGTTTGTCCCGTCTCGATAGGTTAGTTAGTCCACGTTTGCTTAGGTTAGGTTGGGTCAGGTTGAGTTAGGAGGTATTTGACACATCTCCTGCACGCAGCTATTTGGCGGCTATATGTGCTGTACTGTGCTATAGTACATTCTGCTTGACTCTGGGGGTTCCAGAAATAGTGGTCTCGGCACTTTCGTGTAAGTTATGATACTTCTGATTATATCACGTTTGGATAGGTTTGGAGAGTATAGCTTTTGACTTTAGAGCTATACGCTGCTATTCGGTGTATTTCAGCACTCTACGTTGCTCTACTGTACTCTGCTCGACTCTTGGGTGGGGAGGGGGAGGGGCAGCAATGGCGGTCGCGGCACGCTAGTTTAGGTTAGATTACGTTTCGTTATGTTAGGTTGCAATGTGTTGGGTATGTATAGCTTCGACTTTTGTGCTACACACCGCTATCCTATGGATTTAGGTGCCCTTCAGTGCGCTGTCACACATTGCTTGTCTCTGTGGACGCCTGGAGCAATGCTCTCGGCACGTTTGGTTGCGTTACGTTACGTTTGTATAGGCTACATTTTGATAGGTTTGGGTAAGGCCGCCTTAAATCCTGCGCTATGCTCTGCTATTCGGAAGACATCAGCGTCCTACAGTGCCCTGCTATACTCTGCCCGGCCCTCGTGAGGCCATTAGGTTGGGTTACGTTGTGTCTGCTTATGTTACGTTTGGTTAGGTTAGGATAGGGTACACGTCATTTCTGCTATGTAAACTGCTATTCGGGGAATTTCTACTCTCCACATTGCACTAATATGCACTGCTTGTCTCTGGGGAGTCCAGCATTTGTGGTCTTGGCACGTTAGATTGACATACGTTACGTTTGGTGTGGTTAGGTTATGTTGAGTTCCGTTAGGATAGCTTCGACTTTTGGGCTATACAGTGCTATTTGGGGGCATTCTGCGCTCTACTGTACTCGAGTATATTCTGCGTGTATCTGGGGAGGCCCGCAAGAATGGTCTCGGCACGTTAGATTGAGCTAGGCTACGTTCGTTTGGTTATGTTTGTTTGGGTTATGCGTGGATAGCACTGACTTTCGTGGTATGCTCCGACAATCCGTGGAATTCACCGCCCTACTATGCTTTAATATTTTCTGCTTTGCCCTGTGGGGTCCAGGAACTGTGTTCGCGGCACGTTATATCCAGTTAGGCTTCGTTCGGGTAGGCTACGTTCGCTTGGGCTAGGTGCGTGTATCTCTGATCTTTCACCTATACACTGCAATTCTAAGGGTTTCTGTACTCTACTCCCTCTAGTATGTTCTGCTTCGCATTGGGGAGGACAGCAACAGTGGTCGCGTCACGTTAGTTTGAGTTATATTGCGTTCGGCAATGTCACGATTGGAAAGATTATGAGAGTGTAGCTTTGACTTTCGCGCTATACACTGCTATTCGGTGGATTCCTGCGACCGACAGTGCACTGATATCTTCCACTTCGCTCTGCGGAGGACAGCAATAGTGATCTAGGAACAATAGGTCGAGTTAGGTTACGTTTGTTTATGCTATGTTTGGTTAGGTAAGGCCAGGGTATCTTTGACTTTTGTGCTGTACACTGATATTCGATGGATTTCTACGCTCTACTGTCACGAAATATTCTCCGCCTTGCTCTCTGGGGTCCAGAGATAGTGGCCGCGGCGCGTTGGATTCAGTTGGGTCACGTTTGGTTAGGTTAGGATAGGTTAATTATCGCTTTTACGCTATACACTGCTGTTCAGTGGGTTCCTACTCTCGTCGTTGCTTCACTATAATCTACTTGGCTCTGCGGTGGCCAGCGATTGAGCTTTCGGTTCGAGAGGTTTAGACACTCTACATTTGTTTAGTTTAGGTTGGGTCTGCTTAGGCATGGTTACCTTCGGCTCCTGTGCTGTACATTGTTACTTTGTGGCTTCCTGCGCTCTACTGTGCTCTACTATGCTCTGCTGGAATCTGGGGTGGCCAGCAGTGGTTGTCGCGTCACGATACGTTGTATCAGGCCACGTTCGGTAATGTTACGGCTGGATAGGTGAGGAAAGGGTAGCTCTGACGTTTGTGCTATAAGCCGCTTTTCGGTGCACTCCTGCGCTATACATTCCTCTAATATACTCTCTTCTTCCATGGGGAGGCTAGCAATAGTAACCTCGGCACGTTATGCATAGCTATTCTACGCTAGGTGAGGTTAGGATAGGACAGGTTAGGTTAGGATATTTTTAACTTTTGCGTTATATAGAGCAATGGTGTTGATTACAGCGCTCTACTCTGCTCCAGTATATTCCGCTTGACTCTGTGGTGGCAAGCAATAACGGTCTCGGCGCGTTATGCTGAGCTAGGCCACGTTCGGTTATTTTACGTTTTGCTATGTTACGATAGGGTAGCTTCAACTATTGTGCTATGCACTGCGATTCTACGCACTTCTACCCACTACTCCCCTCTATTACGCCCTGCATGGCTATGAGGATCGCAGCAATAGTCTCGGCACGTTAGGAGCTGCTGGGATACGTTTGGTTACGTAACGTTTGGTTGGTTAGGAAAGTGTTGCTTTGACTTTTGCGATGTACACTGTTTTGCGTTTAATTTCGGCGCTCTACTGTGCTTCAATATGTTTTGCATGGCTCAGCGGAGGGCAGCAATTGTGGTCTCGGCTAGGTTAGGTTGAGTTATGTTACGTATTGCTTGGTTAGGTTAGGTTTGGTTTGGTTAAGGTGGCTTTGATTTTTGTCCCTTACACTGCTTCTCAGGCGATATCCGCGTCTTGCGTTGCTCTGCCAGCGTCCGTTGGTCTCGCCGGAGACCAAAAATTGTGGTCGTGGCACGTTGGGTAGAGTTAAGTTACGCTTTGGCTTGCTAGGTTAGGTTTGGCTTCGCCGGGATGGCATCGACATTATTGTAACAGCAGTACACTGCTGTTCGGTTGATTCCTGCGCTTTACTGTACTCTAGTATATTGTGCTTGGATATGATGTTGATGGGAGGCCAGCAGCAGTGCTTTCGGCACGTTAGACTGAGTAATGTTACGTTTGGTTATGTTACGTCGTGTTAGGTTGGTACTGTGTAGCTTTGACATTTGTGCTATACACCGATATTCGGTGTATTTCTACGCCCTACGTTGCTCTACTATACTCTGCTCGACTTTGGGTCGGCCAGAAATAGTGGTCCCGTCCCCTTATGTTGAGCTAGGCTACGTTGAGTCGCGTTACGATAGTTTGGGTTAGGTTCGGAAAGATTTGACTTTCGTAGTGTACACTGATATTGGGTGGATTTCTACGATCAACTGTGCTCTACTGTTATCTGCTTGACTTTGGGGAGTCCAGCAATAGTGTTCGCGGCACTCTAGGTTGTGTTAGGTTACGTTTGGCTATGTTACTCTTGGCTAGGTTAGGTGATGATAGCATAGACTATAGTGCTATACACTGCTATTCTGTGGATTTCAGCGCTCTACAAGGCTATAGCATGTCCTGCTTGGCTCCGGGGTTGGCAAAAATAGCGATCTCGGCACGTTCACTTGTGTCATTCTATGTTTGTGTATGCCCCCTTGGCTAGGGTTAGGTTTGGGTAGATTTGGCTTTTCTGATATACACAGCGATTATATGGATTTCTGCGTTCTACTCCACACCAATGTGTTCTGCTTGGCCCTATGGGGGCCAGCAATTGCCTTCGCCGCACGGTGGGTTGAGTTAGGCTTCGTTCGGTTATGTTACGTTTGTTTAGTTTAGGAGAGGATATCTTCTACTTTATATCCATAATCTGCTATCAGGTGGTTTTCTGCGACCTACAGTGCTTTAATATCTCCAGCCTGGCTCTGGGAAAGCCAGCAAAAGTGTTCTATGCTCGTTATGTTTAGTCAGATAGCGTTCGGATATTTCGGATAAGGCTAAGTTTGTTTAGGGTAGTTTTAGCTTTTGTGCTGTACGCTGTTCTTCGGTGAATTTCTGTGTTCTGCTGCGCTCTGGTAAGTCCTGCTTGACTCTGGGAAAGGCAGCTATGGCGACCTCGGCTCGTTAGGTTGAGTTAGGCTACGGTTGGTTATGTTCTGTTGACTTGGGTTAGGTTCTGGGCAGTTTCGTCTCTTCTGGTATACACTGCGATTCTATGGATTTTTGCGTTCTTCTCTTCGCTAATGTGTTCCGCTTGGCTCTGGGGAGGCCAGCAATAGTGGTAGCCGCACGTTAGGCTGTGTTAGGTTGCGTTTGGTTATATTACGGTTGGATAGGTTGGGAGAGTGCAGCATTGACTTTAGTGGTATAGTTTGCTATTGGGTGGATTTCTGCGCTCTACTGTGCTCTGGCATGCCCTGCTTGAGTATGGGGAGGGTAGCAATGCCGGTGTCGGAACGATGGGTTGAGTGAGGCTATGTTCGTTTATGTTCTGTTGATTCGGGTTAGGTTTGTGTGGATTCCAATTTCCAGATATACACTGTGATTATATGGATTTCTGCCATCTACTCTCCTCTAATCTGTTCTGCTTGGCTCTGTGGGGGCCAGCAATAGCGCCCGCGACACGTTAGTTTGAGTTAAGTTACGTTTGGTTACGTTACGATTGGTTAGGCTAGGAGAGTATATCTTTGACTTTTGTGACATAGTCCGCTATTAGGCGCATTTCTGGCACAGCGGTGCTCTAATATTTACAGCTTGACTCTGGGAAAGGCTGCAATTGCGGCCTCGGCTTGTTAGGTTGAGTTAGGCTATGCTTGGTCAGGTTCTGTTCGTTTGTGCTAGGCTTGCGTGACTCTGACTTTTCCGTTATGCACTGCCATTCTTTAGATTTCTGCGTTCGACTCTCCACTGTCGTGTTCCGCTTGCCACTGGCGAGGCCAGCAATTGTGCCCTCGGCACGTTATGTTGAGCCACGTTGCGTTCGGTTATGTCGGGTTAGGCTAGGTTTGGTCAGAATAGTTTTAATTGTTGTACTGTACACCGCTGTTCGGTGGAGTTCTGCGGTCTACTGTG
>NW_016916241.1:58913-61875 GCF_001483705.2 Eufriesea mexicana | reverse complement strand
TATGTTACTATTGGCTAGGTTAGGAGGTGATAGCATAGACTATAGTGCTATACACTGCTATTCTGTGGATTTCAGCGCTCTACAAGGCTATAGCATGTCCTGCTTGGCTCTGGGGTTGGCAAAAATAGCGATCTCGGCACGTTAACTTGTGTCATTCTATGTTTGGGTATGTCCCGATGGCTTGGGTTAGGTTTGGGTAGATTTGGCTTTTCTGATATACTCAGCGATTATATGGATTTCTGCGTTCTTCTCCTCACTAATGTGTTCTGCTTGGCCCTATGGGAGCCAGCAATTGCCTTCGCCGCACGGTGGGTTGAGTTAGGCTACGTTCGGTTATGTTACGTTTGTTTAGTTTAGGAGAGGATATCTTCTACTTTATATCCATAATCTGCTATCAGGTGGTTTTCTGCGACCTACAGTGCTTTAATATCTCCAGCCTGGCTCTGGGAAAGCCAGCAAAAGTGTTCTATGCTCGTTATGTTTAGTCAGATAGCGTTCGGATATTTCGGATAAGGCTAAGTTTGTTTAGGGTAGTTTTAGCTTTTGTGCTGTACGCTGTTCTTCGGTGAATTTCTGTGTTCTGCTGCGCTCTGGTAAGTCCTGCTTGACTCTGGGAAAGGCAGCTATGGCGACCTCGGCTCGTTAGGTTGAGTTAGGCTACGGTTGGTTATGTTCTGTTGACTTGGGTTAGGTTCTGGGCAGTTTCGTCTCTTCTGGTATACACTGCGATTCTATGGATTTTTGCGTTCTTCTCTTCGCTAATGTGTTCCGCTTGGCTCTGGGGAGGCCAGCAATAGTGGTAGCCGCACGTTAGGCTGTGTTAGGTTGCGTTTGGTTATATTACGGTTGGATAGGTTGGGAGAGTGCAGCATTGACTTTAGTGGTATAGTTTGCTATTGGGTGGATTTCTGCGCTCTACTGTGCTCTGGCATGCCCTGCTTGAGTATGGGGAGGGTAGCAATGCCGGTGTCGGAACGATGGGTTGAGTGAGGCTATGTTCGTTTATGTTCTGTTGATTCGGGTTAGGTTTGTGTGGATTCCAATTTCCAGATATACACTGTGATTATATGGATTTCTGCCATCTACTCTCCTCTAATCTGTTCTGCTTGGATCTGTGGGGGCCAGCAATAGCGCCCGCGACACGTTAGTTTGAGTTAAGTTACGTTTGGTTACGTTACGATTGGTTGGGCTAGGAGAAGATAGCTCTGACTTCAGTGCTTTAGTCTGCTGTTAGGTGGATTTCTGCATGTGCTCTAATATTTACAGCTTGACTCTGGGAAAGGCTGCAATTGCGGCCTCGGCTTGTTAGGTTGAGTTAGGCTATGCTTGGTCAGGTTCTGTTCGTTTGTGCTAGGCTTGCGTGACTCTGACTTTTCCGTTATGCACTGCCATTCTTTAGATTTCTGCGTTCGACTCTCCACTGTCGTGTTCCGCTTGCCACTGGCGAGGCCAGCAATTGTGCCCTCGGCACGTTATGTTGAGCCACGTTGCGTTCGGTTATGTCGGGTTAGGCTAGGTTTGGTCAGAATAGTTTTAATTGTTGTACTGTACACCGCTGTTCGGTGGAGTTCTGCGGTCTACTGTGCTCTCGTATGTCCTGCTCTGATCTTGGGAGGGCAGCAATATCTGTCTCGGAACGTTGGGTTGAGTTTGGCTGCGTTTGGTTTTGTTCTGTTGGCCTGGGTTAGGTTTGTGTAGCTTTGACATTTCCGATACGCACTGACATTCTATGGATTTCTGCGTTCTACTCTCCGCTAATGTGCTCTGCTTGGCTCTGCGGAGGCAGCAATAGTGCTTGGTGCACTTTGGGGTGTGTTATGTTACGTTTGGCTACGTTAAGATTGGTTAGGATTGGAGAAGATAGCTCTGACTTCAGTGCTTTAGTCTGCTGTTAGGTGGATTTCTGCGCCCTACAGTGCTCTCATATCTACAGCTTCGCTCTGGGTGGGACAGCAATAGTGGCCTACGTTTGGTTATGCTATGTTTTGTTAGGTTAGGCAAGGATGGCTTTGACTTTTTTGCTATACACTGCTTTTCTGGGGATTTATGCGCTCTGCTGTGATCCAGCATTTCCTGCTTTGCTCTGGCGAGGCCAGAAATGTTGAACGCGGCTCGTTAGCTTTAGTTACGCTACGTTTGGTTGTGCTAAGGTTGGTTTGGTTAGGATGGATAACTTCGATTTTTGTGTTATACACTGATATTCTTCGGATTTCTGCGCTCCTCATTGCTCTACTATACTCTACTCGACTTTGGGGAGGCCATAAATGGTGGCCGTGGCACGATAGGATGTGTTATGTTACGTTCCGTTTTGATAGTTTGGGTTAGGTTTGGTTAGGATGGCTTCAACTATTGGGCTATGCACCTCTATTCTGTGATTTTATGCGCTCTACTGCGCTTTAATATGTTCTGCTTGGCTCTGGAGAGGCCAGCAATAGCGGTCGTGGCACGACAGGTTGATATACATTACGTTCGGTCAGGCTACGTTAGGCTACGTTTAGTAAAGATGGAACTGTCTTTTGTGTTATACACCGCTTTTCGTAGAAATCTGCGCTCTACTGTCCTCTAATATGTTCTGTTCGATTCTGGGGACGCCAGTAGTAGTTGTCTCGGCAGGTTAGCTTGAGCTAGGATACGTTTGGTTAGGCTATGTTAGTTTAGGTTTGGTTCGGATAGCTTTGACTTTAGTGGCATAAACTGTTGCTTGGTGGATTTCTGCGCTCTACTGTTCTGTAGTATTTTCTGCTTGTCTCTGTGGAGGCCAGCAGAAGTGGTCTCGGCAAGTTGGGATAAGCTATGTTACGATTGTTTATATTACGTGTGAATACGTTAGGAGAGGGTGGAGATGACCTTTGCTATATAGACCGCTGCCCAATGGATTTCTACGCTTGAAGTTGCTCTACCATACTCCGCTCGCCTCTGGCGAGGCCAGTGGTAGTGTTCCCGGCAGGTTAGGAACAGTTAG
>NW_016916241.1:25179-58831 GCF_001483705.2 Eufriesea mexicana | reverse complement strand
GATTTTATGCGCTCTACTGCGCTTTAATATGTTCTGCTTGGCTCTGGAGAGGCCAGCAATAGCGGTCGAGGGACGTTAGTTTCTGTCAGTCTACGTTTGGTTAGGTTTGGTTAGGCTAGGTTGGTTTCGTATATCTCGGACTTTTGTGCTGTACAGTGCAATTTGGTGGCCTTCTGCGTCCTGCTGTGCTATAGTATATTCCGTTTGCCTCTAGAGTGGGCCACAATAGTGGTCTTGGTACGCCAGGTTGAGTTACGCTTCACTCGGTAATGCTTTGTCAGCTTGGGTTATGTATGGATAGCTTTGTGTTTCGTGTTATACACTGTTATTCGGTGGATTTCTGCGCCCCACTGTGCTCTACGATACTCTGCTCGGCCCTGTGGAGGAGAGTAATAGTGGCGCTGTCACGATAGGTTGTGTGTGGTTACGTTTGATTAAGTTATGCTTGTTTGCGTTATGTTTGGGTAGCTTTGAGTTCCTTGGTATAGACTGTTTTTCGGTGGATTTCTGTGCTCTACTGTGCTCTTCTCGTCTCTGGGAATGCCAGCAAGAGCGGTCGCGGCTCCCTATGTTGTGTTAGGCTACGTTTGGCTACGTTACGTTTGCCTTGGATGGGTTTGGTTAGATGAGACTTTCGTGGTACACACTGATATTCGGTGGATTTCTACGCTCTACGTTGCTCTACTATATTCTGCTCGTCTCTGGGGATCCGAGCAATAGTGATATGTCACGTTAGGTTACGTTAGGTGAAGTTTGGTTAGGGTAGCTTTGACTTTCGTGCTGCACACTCTAATTCGGTGGATTCCTGCCATCTACTGTTCTCTACTCCAATCTGCTCGGCCCCGTGTTAACCAGAAGTAGTGGGAGCGGCACGTTAGATTGAGTTACGTTACGTTTGTCTAGGTTAGGTTACGTAGTGTTAGGTTATGGCAGCTTCGACCTTTTTGCTACACGCTGCTATTGTACGGACTGCTGCGTTCTTCTGTGCGCTATCACACTCTGCTTGCCTCTGTGCACGCCAGGAATAGTGCTCTCGGCTAGTTAGGTTGAGTTATGTTACGTTTGGCTGGAAAAGGTTTGGCTACGTTTGGTAAGGATGGCCTCGACTTCGGCGCTGTGCACTGCTATCCGGACGATTTCAGCGTTCTAGATTGCTCTGCTATAATCTCCTTAGCTCTCGTGAGGCTAGAAGCGGCGGTCGTGACACGTCAATTTGGGTAACGTTACGTCTGATTATGTTATGTTTGGCTAGGTTATGCAAGGTTAGTTTTGACTTTTGTGCTATACGCTGCTGTTCCGATAATTCCTGCGCTCTACTGTGCTCTAATATGTTCTGCTTGGCGCTGGGAATGCCAGAAATAGAGGCCTCTGCTCGTTAGGTTCAGTTATTCTACGTTTGGCAAGGTTAGGTTATGTCTGCTCGGGTCATGATATCTTTGTCTTTTGCGCTATACAGTGCTGTTTGGTGGCTTTCTGCTCTCTACTGTGCTCTACTGCACTCTGCTCGAATATGGGGCGGTCAGATATAGTGGTCGTGTCACGATAGGCTTTGTTAGGCTACGTTCGTTAATGTTACGCTTGGTTAGGTTAGGAGAGGATAGCTTTGACTTTTGTGCTCTACAATGCCACTCGGTGGACCGCTGTGCTCTTCATTGCTCTACCATGATATTCTCGAACATCGGGATGCGAGCAGTAGTTTTCGTGGCACGTTTGGCTGAATTAGCTTACGCTTGGTTAGGTGAATTCACGCAACGTTTGGCTAGGGTATCTATGACTTTCGTGCAATTCAGAGTTATTCGGTGGACACCAGCCCTACAATTCGCTCTACTCTAATCTGCTGGACCATGGGGTGTCCAGCAAACGTGGTCGCGGCACGTTACGTTGAGATTTGCTACGTTAGGTTAGGTAATGTTTGTTCGGGTTTGGTCTGGATGTCTTTGTCTTGTCTACTCTACACTGCGATTCTACGGAGTTACGCAACCCACTGCCGTCCAATGGGTTCTGCTTGGCCCTGGCGAGGCCAGAAATAGTGGTGGCAGCACGTTTGGCTGAGCTTGGTTACGTTTGTCTAAGTTATGCTTGTTTGGGTTCGGATTGGGCAGCTTGGACTTTCCTGGCATAGACTGATATTCGGTGGACTTCTGCGCTCTACTGTGCTGGACTCCACTCTGCTCGACTCTGAGGGGGGGGGGCGGCAGTATTAGTTGTCCCGGCACGTTACGCTGTGCTAGGCTACGTTTGGTTAGGTTAGGTTACGTCAGGTAAGGTTAGAATATCTCTGACTTCTGTGCTTTACGCAGCAATGCGGCTGGTTTCTGCGCTCTACTGTGCAGTAATATATTCTGTTTCGCTCTAGGGCGGTCAGCCATAGTGTTCTAGTTACGTTAGGTTGAGAGAGTTTACGTTCGGTTATGCTACGGTTGGTTAGGTTAGTATAGGTTAGCTTGGCCTTTTGTGCTATACACCGCTATTCGAAGATTTCTGCGCTCTACTCTCCCCTAATATGCTCTGCTTGGCTCTGCGGAGGCCAGCGATAGAGGTATCGGCTCGTTGGGCTTCGTTATTCTGAGTCATGTTACGTTAGGTTAGGTCAGGTTAGGTTATGATATTTTTGTCCTTTGTGCTGTGCACTTCTGTTCGCTGGACTTCTTCGTTCGACATTGCGCAACTATACCCTGTTCGACACTGTGAAGTCTAGTAATAGTTGCCTCGGCACGTCGGGGATAGTTAGGCTAAGTTCGGTTGGTGTGTGTTAGTTCGGGTTATGTTAGGATAGGTTCGACTTTCGTGGTATAAACTGCAGTTCGATGAATTTCTGCGCTCCGCTGTGCTCCAGTTTGTTCTGCTTGGCTCTGTGGAAGCCAGCAATAGTGGTCTGGGCGCGCTAGTTTGAGATATATAGCGTCTGGTTATGCAACGCTTGGTAAGGTTATGAAAGAAGAGCTTTGGCATTTATGCTATACACTGCTATTCGTTGGATTTCTGCGCTCTGCTGTGATCTAATGTATTCTGCTGGGCTCTGGGAAGCCAGCAATTGTGGTCTCGCCACGTTGATGTATGTAACGTTTGGTTATGTTACGTTTAGTAATGTTAGTGTAGGTTAGTTTTGAGTTTTGTGCTGCACACTGACATTGGGTGAACTCCTGTGCTCGGCTGTGACCTTATGATAGGTTAGGTTAGCAGATGTTAGGTTACGGTTTTCTTGACTTTTGTGCTATACGCTACTATTTCATGGCTTTCTGCGCCCTACTGTGCTCCACTATATTCTGCTTGTCCCTGGGGTGGCCAACAACAGAGGTTTCTGCACGTTAGGTTAAGTTATGTTACGTTTGCATGTACTACGTTTGGATAGGTTAAGATAGGATGGGATTGACATTTTTTATGGCCTGCTGTCCGGTTGATTTCTACGCTATACATTGCTCTACTATACTCTGCTCGACAGCCGGGATGAGAGCAATAGTGCTCGTGGCACATTAGGATTAGTTAGGTTACGTTTGGTTACGTCAGTATAGGCTATGTTTGGTTAGGGTTGTTACGAGTTTCGTGCTATACAATATTATTCGGAGGACTCGTGCACCCTACTGTGCTCTATCCTTAGCTGCTGGACCCTGTGGAGGCTAGCAATGGTGGTCGCGGCCCGTTGCGTTGTGCGTTGCTACGTTAGGTTAGGTTATGCTGGCATGGGCTTGGTTTGGCTATCTTTGACTTTTCTCCTTCACGCTGCGGTTCTATGAAACTTCTGCAACCTACCCTCCTCTGATAAGTTCATCATGGCCCTTGGGAGGCCAGCAATAGTGGTCGCGGCACGCTAGGCTGCGCTAGATTGCGTTTTGTCAGCTTAGATTGGTTTGGATAGGACGGGGTAGCTATGACTTTTGCGTTATACACTGCTATTCGGTGGATATCTGCGCTCTGCTGTGCACTAATATATTCTGCTTGGCTCCCGGAGGCCAGCAACTGCGGTCCCTTCAAGTCAGGTTGAGTTATGGTACGCTTGGTTAGGCTAGGTCAGGCTATGTTTGGTTCGCCTTGCTTTGACCTTTGTGCTTTACACTGCTATTCGGTCTCGGCACGTCAGTGCTAGTTATGTTGCGTTTGGTTAGGTTAGGTCTGTTTGTGTCTGGTTAGGATACCTTCGACTTTTCTTCTGTGCACTGCAATTATACGGGCCTCAGCGCTCCATTCTCCACCAAAATGCACTGCTTGGCGATAGGGAGGCCAGCAATAATGATCTAGTTTGGTTTTGTTAGGTTACGTCCGGGTTTATTGCGTTTGGTTAGGTTATGGTAGGATGAATTTGACTTCTGTGCTGTACAAAGCTTTTCGGAGGACTTCTGCTCTCCTCGTGACCCTACTATACTCTACTCGACTCTGGGGACGCCAGCAATGGCGGTCGTGGCACGATAGGTTGAGTTAGGTTAGGTTTACTTAGTTTAGGTTAGTTTTGGTTTGAATATGATGGCTTCGATTTTTGTGCTACATGCTGATGTCTGGTGCACTTCTGTACTCTACTGTGTTGTTACATGTTCTGCTTTACTCTGGGGAGGTGAGCAATAGATGTCTCTGCTCGTTAGGTTTGGTTATTCTACGTCTGCTTAGGCTTGGTTAGGCACGCCTTGTAAGGATATCATTGACTCTAGTGCTATACACTGCCATTCGTTGGATTTCTGCACTCCTCTGTGATCTAATACCCTCTGCTTGGCAATGGGGAGACCGGCAGTAGTTGCTGCGGCGCGTTATGCTGTGTTAGGTGGCGTATGGTTATGTTCCGTTCGGTTAGGTTAGGAGAGGATGCTTTGGCTTCTGTGCTATACACTGCTATTCGGTGGATTTCTGCGCTCCACATTGCTCTACTATACCCAGCTGGGAACTCTGGAAGCCAACAACAGTGGTCGCGGCACGTTATGCTTTGCTTGGCTATGTCATGTTAGAATATGTTTGTTTGGGTTAGGTTTGGATATCTTCGACTTTTCTGCTCTACACTGCGGTTCTATGGACTTCTGCGCCCTACACTGCTCTAATAGGTAATGCATGGCCCTGGGGAGGCCGGCAATAGGGATCGCGTCACGTTCGGTTTTGTTATGTTACCTTCCGTTTGGTTAGGTTAGGCCAGGTTTGGTCAGGTTGTCTCTATCTTTTGTGGTATGCACTGCTATTTGGTGGCTTTCTGCGCTCTACTGCGCTCTACTACACTCTGCTCGACTCTGCGGGGCCAGCAAATGTGGTCGTGCTTCGATAGATTGTGCTAGGCTAGGATTTGTAGTGCTGCGGTTGGCCAGGTTAGGATAGGATAGCTTTGACCTTTGTCCTACATGCAGCTATTCGACGGTACTCTACTCTCTATGTTGCTGTAATACACTCTGCACTACTCGGTGGATGCCAGTGAAAGCGATCTCGCCACGTTAGGTTGAGTTAGTCATCGTTTGGTTAGGTTATGTTAGTTTTGGTTGGGTTTAGATATCTTTGACTTTCGTGGTATACGCTGCTAATCGGTGGGCTTCTTCGCACTACTGTGATCAAGTCAGCTCCCGGGAGACCAGAAAAAGTGGCCGCGTCGCGATAGGTTGGGATAGGTTACGTTTGGTTATGTCCAGTTAGTTTGCGTTAGGTTAGGATACCTTTGGCTTCTGTTCTGTACACTGTAATGCGGTGAGCTCCTGCGATCTACTTTCCTCTAGTACGTTCTGCTTGGGTCTGTTGATGCCAGAAGTAGTGGTCGCGACACGTTAATTTGTGTTATTTACGTTTGGTTGTGTTAGCGTAGGCCATTTTTGGACATTAAATCTTGGTTTCTTGTGCTGATCACTGCAATGCTTCCGATTTCTACGCTCTACTGTGCTGTAGCACATTCTGCTTGGCTCTGCGGACGCCAGAAGTAGTGTTCTCGGCACGTTAGGTTGAGTTAGGTTACGTTTTATAATGTTACGTATGGTTAGGTTAGGACACGATTGGTCTGACTTTTGTGCTACACACTGCAGTTCAGTGGATTTCTGCGCTTCTTTGTGCTATAATGTGCTGTGCTTGGCTCTGGGAAATCCAGCAATTGTGGTTTCGGCACGCTATTTTGGGTTAGGCTACGTTTGGTTAGGCCAGGTTAGGACAGGTTAGGTTAGATTGTCATTGACGTTTGTGTTTTACACAGAAATGCGGCGGGATTGGGCGCTCTACTCTGCTATTGTATATTCCAGTTGGCTTTGGGGCGTTCAGCAACAGTGGTCTAGCCACGTTTGGAAGAGTAATGTCACGTTCGGTTCTGTTACGTTTGGTTATGTTGGGCAAGAGCAGCTTCCACATTTGTGCTATACACAGCTATTCGATAGATTCATAGGCTCTACTGTGCTCTACTATGCTCTGCTCGACTCTGGGAAGAACAGTAATTGTGGTCTCGTCACGTTAGCTTGACTTTGGTCACGCTCGGTTTGGTTATGCTTGTCTGGGTTAGGTCTGAATAGCATCGACTTTCTCGGCATAGACTTCTGCTCGCTGGATTTCTGCGCTCTACTGTCCTCCACTGCGCCCTGCTCTCCTCTGGGGTAGCCAGCGATAGTGACCGCGACACTATTGGTTGTTTAAGTTACATTCGGTTGTGCCAGGTTGGGTTATGTTTGGTCATGATGGCTTTGACTTTTGTGCTGTACACTGATATGTCTATGGTTTCTGCCATCTACTGTGCTCTAGTATGTTCTGCTTGACACTGGAGACGCCAGAAATGGTGGTCTCGTCTCGTTAAGTTTAGTTAGTCCACGTTTGGCTTGGTCAGGTTCGGTCGTGTTTGGATAGGATGTATTTGACTTTTGTGCTATACGCTGCTTCTGTTGGCTATCGACGCTCTACTGTGCCTCAGTATATTCCGCTAGGCTCTTGGGTTTGCGGCAATGGTGGTCTCGGTACGTTAGGTTAAGTTAGGGTACGTTCGACCATATTAAGTTTGAAAATGTTAGGATAGTGTAGCTTTGACTTTTGCGTTATACACCGCGATTCGGTGGATTTCTGCGCTCGACGTTGCTCTACTTTCCACTGTTACACTCTGGGGAGGCCAGCAATGGTGTCCGTGGTACGAAACTTTGTGTGAGACTACGTTCCTTTAGGATAAGTTCGGATAAGTTAGGGGAGGATTGTTTTGACTTTTGTGCTGTGCACAGCTATTCGGAGGATTCCTGCGCTCTACTGAGCTCTAGTTCACTCTGCCTGGCTCTGGAGAGGCCGGAAATTGTAGTGCCGGCTCGCTAGCTTTATTTGATGTACGGATAGTTAGGTCAAGATAGGTTATATAGGGTCAGGGTACCTCTGACATTTGTGCTTTCGTCGCTATTTGGTGGCTTTCTGCGCTGTACTGTGCCCTAGTGTATTCTGCTTTGCTCTGGGTATTCCAGTAATAGTCCTCTCGGGATGTTAAGTTAAGTTCGGCTACGTATGCATTCATTACGCGCGGATAGCTTAGGATAGGCTGGCTTCGACTTTTGTGCTGTGCACTGCCATTCGCTGGATTTCAACGCTCTGCGTTGCTCTACTATACCCTGCTCTGATCAAGGGTGGCCGGTAATTGTGTCCTCGGCACGTCCGGCAGTGTTAGGTTACGTTTGGTTAGTTTTCGTTTGTTTGTGTTAGGTACGGATAGCTTTGACTTCCTCGGCATAGACTGTTATTTGGTGGATTTCTGTACTCTACTGTACTCTACTGTGCTCTGCTCGGCTCCGGTGAGACCAGTGATAGTTGTCCCGGCACGTTAGCTTTATTTAGGCCACGTCTGGTTATGTTACGTTTGGTAAGGTTAGGAAAGGATGACATTGTCTTTTGTGCTATGTACAACTATTCGGTGGACATCTGAGCTATACTGGGCTCTAATGCACTCTGTCCGGCTCTGGGGAAGCCAGCAATAGTGGTCTCGGCATGTTGGGTTGAGTTAGGTTAAGTTTGATTAGGTTACATTGATTTGTGTTATGTTAGGATAGTCACGACTTTTCTGACTGTACTCTGCCTTTCGATGGACCTCTGCCGTCGGCTCTACTCTAATGAATTCTGCCTGGCGATGGGGTGGCCAGCAATGGTGGTCAAGGCACGTTAGAATCCATTACCTTTCGCTTGGTGATGTTACGTTTTGCTACGTTAAGATAGGTTAACTTTGACCTTTGCGATGTAATACGCTCTTCGGTGGATTTCTTCGCTCTACAATGCTCAACTATACTCTTCTCGAATCTGGGGAGGTCAGCAAAAGCGGTCGTTGCACGAAGGTTGATTTAGGTTACCTTCGTCTAGTTTGGGTTATGTTAGGATAGGGGAGAGCAGCTATGACTTTTTCGCCATACGCTGCTATTCCGTGAATCTCTGTGCTCCACTGTGCTCTAATTCGCTCTGATTGACTGTGAGGATGCCAGCGATAGTGTTCTCGGTTCATTAGGTTTATTCATTCTACGTACGGTTAAGAAAGGGTTGGTCTGGTGGGGTAAGGGCAGGTTTGATATTTGTGCTATTCCCAGCCATTTAGTGGCCTTCTGTGATCTACTCTGCTATAGTCTATTCTGCTGGGCTCTGGGGATTCCAGTAATAGAGGTCTCGTGACGTTAGGTCAAGTTAGGTTAGGTTTGGCTTTGTTACGTTTGGATAGGTTAGGACAGGGTAGCTACGATGTTTGTGCTATACACCGGTATTCGCTGGATTCCTAAGCTCTACATTGCTCTACTATACTCTGCTCTATTCTGTGGATGCCGGTACAAGTGGCCTCGGCACATTAGTTTGTGGTACGGTACGTTCGATTATATTATGCCAGCTTTGGTTAGGATTGGATGGTTTCGACTTTTCTGCTTTGCACCGCGTTTCCATTTACTGCTGCGCTCTACTCTCATCTAATATGCTCCCCTTGGCACTGAAGAGGCCAGCCATACTGTTCTCGGCACGTCAGGTCGGGTTAGGCTTAGTTGGGATAGGCTACATTTGATTAGGTTATGTCCGCATAGCTTTGACTTACGTGGTATACAATGCTATTCGGTGGATTTCTGCGCGCTAGTGTGCTCCAATATGCTCTGCGTGACGCACGGGAGGCTGGCAATGGTAGTCTCGGCCCGTTATATTGGGTTATGTTACGCTTGGTTACGTTATGTTCGTTTGGGTTAGGGACGCATATATTTGACTTTCGCGGAATACGCTGCTATTCGGTGGATTTCTACGCTCTATTGTGCTATAGTATGTTCTTCATGTCTCTGGAGAAGCCAGAAATAGCGCTCTCGACGCGGTAGGTTGAGATAGGATGCGTTTGTGTCGGTCATGCTTGCTCTTCTTTGGTTTGGATACCTTCGACTCCTCAGCTATACACAGTGGTTCTATAGCTTTCTGCGCTTTTCTCTGCTCCATTATGCTCTGCTTGGCACTGTGGAGGGCAGCAATACTGGTTGCGGCACGTTAGCTTGTGATCGGTTACGTTTGGTTAGGTTCGGTTACGTTAGCTTTAATATGTGTGCTCAGCACGAACATCCTATGGACTTCTGTGCTCTGCTGTGCTCTATCATATTCTGTTTGTCTCTGGGGAAGCATGCAATGGTGGTCGCGGCACGTTCGGTGTGGTTACTCTACGTTTGGTTAGGTTAGGTTAGGTCAGGCTAGGTCAGAGTGTCTTCGTCTTTTGTGCTGTGCACTACTATTTTGTGGCATTCTGCGACCTACTGTGCAGTGCTATACTCTGCTCGACTCTGCGGATGCCAGCAATAGTGGTCATGGCACGATAGGTTGTGTTAGGGTACGTTTGATAATTTTGCGATTGGTCAGGTTAGGACTGACAGCTTTGGTTCTTGCGCTGTACACTGCTGTTCGGAAGATTTTACGCTCTACATTGCTGTACTGTACTCTGCGCGACCATGGGGAGGCCAGTAGAATTGGAATTGGCACTTTTGATGGAGTTATGCTACGTTCGTTGAGGTTACGATAGTTTGGGTTAGATTTGGACTGTTTTGACTATCGTAGTATAGACTGTCTTTCGGTGGACCTCTGCGCTCTGCTGTGCTCTAGTATCCTCTGCTTGGCTCTGTGGAGGGCAGCAGTAGCGATCGCTGTACGTTAGGTTGAGTTAGATTGCGTTCGGCTAGTTTAGGTTATGCTGTGATTGGTTAGGACATCTTTGACTCGTGTGCTACACACTGCCATTCTGTGGACCTATGCGATTTTCTGCGCGCTATCGCACTCAGCATGACTATGTGGACGACAGGAAGAGTGCTCTCGTCACGTTAGGTTCTGTTATGTTACGTTTCGTTAGGTTAGGTTTAGTTGGACTTGGTTTGGATAGCTTCCACTTTTGTGCTATACACTTTTATTCGCACGATCTAAGCGCTCTAGATTATTCTGCTATACTCTGCTTAGCACTCGTTATGCCAGCAATGGCAGTCGTGGAACGGCTGTGTGGGTAACGTTACGTCTGCTTGTGTTACGTTTCGGTATGTTAGGTTTGGGTAGATTTGACTTTAGCGATATACGCTGCCATTCGGTGGATTTCTGCACTCTACTGTGCTTTAATATGCTCTGCTTTGGGCTCGGGATGCCAGCAGTAGTGTTCTCGGCACGTTAGGTAGAGATAGGCTTCGTTTGGCTATGTTAGGTTAAGTTGTCTAAGACTTTCATGCCTTGCACATCAGTGCGGCGGATTTATTCGCTCTCCTCTGCTGTAGTATATTCGGCTTTGCACTGGAGAGGACAGCAATAGTGGTCTAGGCGCGTTAGGTTGAGTTAGGTTACGTTTGGTTTTGTCATGTTTGGTTAGGTTAGGATGTTATACCTTTGACTTTTGTGCTATACACTGCTATTCGGTGGGTTTCTGTCTCTAACGCGACCTAATATTTTCTGCTCTGATCCGAGAATGACAAAAATTGTGGTCGCGACGCGTTACGTTGTGATAAGTTGCGTTCGGTTAGGTCAGGTTTATTAGGGTTAGGTTAGGGTGTCTCTGACTTTCGTGCCTGACACTGCCATTCAATGGACCTCTGCGATCGACTCTCCTCTAATATGCTCTGCTTGGCGCTGTGCAGGGCGGCAATAGTACTCCCGTCACGTTAGGTTGACCTATGTTACGTTTGGTCAGGTAAAGTTTGTTTAGGTTAGGGTAGGGTTACTTTCTGTTATATGTGGGTAGCATAGACTGTCGTGGTGCACACAATTTTTCCGTGTACTTCTGTGCTCTACTATGATCTACTATATTCCGCTCGACCCTGGGGTTCCCAGCAACAGCGGTCGCAGCTCGTTGCGTTGAGTTAGGCTTCGCTTAGCTGAGCTACGTTGGCCCAGGCTGGGTTTGAGTAGCATTCAATTTTCTGCATACACGGCGATTCTATGTATTTCTGCCCAACACCCCCTCTGATATGTAGTGCTTGGCCCTGGGGAGGCTGCAATAGTGGTCGCGTAACGTTAGGTTGAGTTATGTTACGTTTGGTAATGTTACGATTGGCTAGGTCAGGAGAGTATAGCTTTGACTTTTGTGCTGTGCACAGCTATTCGGTGGACATCTGCGCTTTACTGTGCTCCAGCGATTTCTGCGTGTGACTGGGGAGGCCAGCAAACAAGGTCCCTGCACGTTAGGTTAAGTTTGGTTACGTTTAGCTATATTACGTTTGGATAGGTTACGATAGGATTGAGTTGACTTTTGTGATATACACTGCTATTCGCAGGATTTCTACGATATACATTGCTATGCTATACACTGCTCGACTCTCGGGAAGACAGTAGTAGTGGTCTCCGCACGTTAGGTTGGGTTAAGCTGCGTTAGGTCGTGACATGTTTACCTGAGTTAGGTACGATTAGATTTGACTTCTGTGGTATACACTGGTGTTCTGAGAGTATCAGCGATCTACTGTGCTCTGATATATTCTGCTTTGCCCTGGGGTTCTAGAAATAGTGGTCGTGTCAAGACACTTTGGGATAGGTTTCGCTTGGCTAGGTTACGTTTGTCTGGGCTAGGTTTGTATAGCTATGACTTTTCCGCTATACACTGCGGTTATATGGATTTCTGCGTTGCACCCCTTCAATATGTACTGTTTGGCTCTGGAGAGGCCAGCAATAGCGGTATCGGTCTGTTATGTTTAGTTAGGCTTCGTTTGATGCGTTAGGTTGGGAAATGTTAGGTCAGTGTGTCATTGACTTTTGTGCCTTGCACTACAGTGCGGCGGAATCCTGCTCGCTACCGTATTCTAGTATATTCTGATAGGTTCTGCGGTTGTCAGCGATAGTGTTATAGGCACGTTAGGTTAAGTTAGGTTACGTTTGGTTATGTTATATTTGGTTAGGTTAAGCTAGGGTAGCATTGACCTTTGTGGTATAAACTGCCTTTCGGTGGACTTCTGTGCTCTTCTGTGATCTTGTATGCTCTGCTTTGCTCTGGCTAGGGCAGAGATTGTGGCCAGGGCACATTAGCTTCAGTTATGTCACGTTTTGTTATGTTATGCTTGTTTGTATCAGATATGGATAGCCTTGGCTCTTCTGCTATACCCGGCGGCCTATGGATTTCGGCTCTCTCCTGTACTCTAATATGTTCTGCTTGGCTGTGTGGATGCCAGCAATACTGGTAATCGTACGATAGGTTGAGATATATTACGTTTGGTTAGGCTTGGTTAGGTTGGAGCTGGTTTGTATAGCTTTGACTTATGTACTCAACACTGTTATTCTATCTACTTCTGCACACTAATGTGCTCCATCGCAATCTGCTAGGCCCTGGGGACGCCAGCAATGGAGTTCGCGGCTCGTTAGGCTGCGTCATGATACGTTTGGTTAGGTTAGCTTAGGTTAAGTTTGGTAGGGACTGCTATGACCTTTTCTGCTATACACTGATATTCGGTCGATATCTGCGCTCTGCGTTACTCTACTAGCATCCGCTCGTCTGTGGGGATGTCAGCAATAATGGTCTAGGCACGTTATGTTTAGTTTCGTTACGTTCGGTTTGGTTAGGCTATGTTAGGTTTAGTCAGGGTATCTTTGACTTTTCTGCTATAAACAGCAATGCGGTTGATTTCAACGCTCTGCTGTGGTCTCGTATAATCCGCTTGGCTTCGAGGAGGCCAGCAATACTGGTATCATCACGTTATGCAGTTTCAGGTTATGTTCGGTTTGCCCGGGTTAGGCTAGATTTGGGCATGGTATTTATAACTTTTGTGCTGCACACTGCGTCACGGTGGAGTTCTCCGCTATACTGTGCGCTAGTATGCCCTGCTTGACTCTGGCGAGTGCAGCAATTGCGGTCTCGACACGTTATGTGTGCCAAGTAACGTTCGGTTAGGTTGGGTTAGGCAAATTTTGATCAGTATTGGTTTCCCTTTCTTGCTATACACTGCTACTTGGTGGATTTCTGCGCTCCTCATTGCTCTACTCTACTCTGCTGGGCTCTGGGGAGGCCAGCAATGGTGGTCGCGACTAGTTATGTTGAGTTAGGCTTCGTTTGGTTAGGTTTTATTTGTTTGGATTAGGTTTGGCTAGCTTTGACTCACCTGCTGTACACTCCGATTCTATGTATTTCTGCTCCCTCCTCTCCTCTAATATGCTCTCCTTGCCTCTGTGAAGGGAAGTAACACTGGTCGCAGCAGGTTAGGTTTAGTTAGGTTACGTTTGTTTGGGTTAAGCTGCGTTGGGTTAGGCTAGGATATCTTTGAGCTTTGTGCTATACGCTGCTTTTCGGTGTATTTCTGCGCTATACTGTTCTCTAGTACGTTCTGCCTGGCACTGGGAACGCGAGTAATTGTGGTCCAGTTAAATTAGGCTGTGACAGTCTACGTTTGGTTAGACTATGCTAGCTATGGTTAGTCATGGGTAGCTAACACTTTTCCGCTGTAAACTGAGATTCTACGGCCATCTGCTCTCTACTCTACTCTAATGCATACCGCCCCTCTCTGGGAGTCCACCAGTAGTGGCCTCGTTACGTTAGGTTGAGTTGTGTTACGTTTGGTTGCGTTACGATTGGTTAGGTCTGGAGGGTCCAGCTTTGACTTTAGCGCTGTACACTCCTATTCTGAGGATTTCTGCACTCTACTGCGCTCTAATTTGTTCTGCATAACATTGGGGAGGCCAGAAATGGTGGTCGCGGCACGTTAGGTTCAGATAGGATGCGTTTGGATATGTTACATTTGCCTTGGTTAGGTTTGGGTGGCTTCGATTTTTCTGCCATATACTGTGATTCTGCGGGCTTCTGCGCACTACTCTCCGTTATTATGCTCTGCTTAGCTCTGTGCAAGCCAGCAATACCGATCGCGGCATGTTAGGTTGAGGTAGATTCCGTTTTTCTAGGTTTGGTTACGTTGGGTTATGTAAGGATAACTTTGACATATGTGCTCAAAACTGATGTTCTATGGTCATCTGTGCTTTACTGAGCTCCATCATATTTCACTCTTATGTGGGGAAGGCTGCAATAGTGTCCGCGGCACGTTAGTGTTTGTTTCTCTACGTTTGGATAGGTTAGGTTTGATTTGGTTAGGTCGGGATATCTATGACTTTTGTGCTGTTCATTGCTCTTTGGTGGCTTTCTGCGCTCTACTGCATTCTACGATACTCTGCTCGACTCTAGGGTCCCAGCAATAGTGGTCATGACATGATAGGTTGGGTTAGGTTAAGCTTGACTATGTTGTGTTTGGTTACGATTGGTTAGGATCGGTGTGACTTTTGTGTTATACACTGAAGTACGGTGGATTTCTACGCTCTACTGTGTTCTAGTATGTTCATCACGTCTCCGGGGATGACAGTAATTGCGTTCTCGGCGCGATAGGTCGAGATAGGGTACGTTTGAATAGGTTATGTGTGCTCTGGTTTGGCTTGCATTGCTTCGACTTTTCAACTATATGCATCGGTTTTGTAGAATTCTGCGCTCCACTCTCCTCTATTATGCTCTTCTTGACACTGTGGAGGCAAGCAACACGGGTCGCGGCATCTTAGTCTGGGATCGGTTACGTTGGGCTAGGTTAAGTTTGATTGGGTTTGGGTATGACAGCTTCGATATATGTGCTCAGCACGGATATCCTATGGACTCCTGTGCTCTACTGTGCTCTATCATATTCTGCTCCTCTCTGGGGAAGCCAGCAATAGTGTCCGTGGCACGTTAGGTTCAGCTATTCTACGTTTGTTTGGGTCGGGCTTTGCCAGGCTTGGTCAGGATGGCTCTAACAATTGTGCTATACATTGCCATTCGACGGATCTCTGCGCTCTACTGTGACCTTGTATTCCCTTCTTTGCTCTGGGGAGGCCAGAAACAGTTGCCGCGGCTGGTTAGGTTGTGTTATGTTACTCTTGGCGAGGTTAGGCTTGCTTGGGTTAGGCTAGGATATCATTGACTTCTGTGCCATACGCTGCCATACTATGGACTTCGGCGCTCTACTCTCCTCTAATATATCCTACTTCCCTCTGGGCAGGTCAGCGATAGTTTTGTTGGCACAACAGGATGAATTACGTTACGCTTGGTTCTGTTACGTTTGGTTAGGTTTGGTTAAGACATCTTTGAATTTTGCCCTGTAAACTGCAGTGCTGTGTGTTACTGCGTTCTACTTTGCTCTAGTATGCTCTGCTTGGCTCTGGAGAGACAAGCAATAGTGGACATGGCATGGTAATTTCAGCTAGGCTACGTTCGGCTGTGTTACGTCTGGCTATGTTAGAAAAGGGTAACATCAAATCATGTGCTATGCACAAACATTCTATGGATTTCTGCGCCCTAGCCTCCTTTAATATGTCCTGCTTTGCTTTCAGGAGGGCAGCCATAGTGGCCTCGGCACGTTAGGACGAGTTACGCTACGTTCGGTTACGTTACGTTTGGGTAGGTTAGGACTGGGTAACTTTGACTTTTGCGCTATACACTGCTATGGGGTGGATCACTTCGTTCTACTGAACTCTAATGCGCTCTGCTTGGCTATGGGGAGGCCAGCATCTCCGGTCCCGGCTAGTTAGGTTGTGCTATGATCTGCTTGGCTTGGTCATTTTTAGTTAGTGTGGCTTTGACTTTTGTGGCGTACTCTGCTATTCAGCCGGTACCTGCGATCTGCATTGCTCTGCTATTCTCTGCTTGCCAATAGGAAGGCCAGGGATAGCGGTCGTGGCACGTTTGGAAGTGTTACGTTATGCTTTGTTATGTTACATTAGTTAATGTTTTGTCAGGATGGCTGTGACTTTTATGCTATATTACGCCATTTGTACGATTTCTGCGCTCTATAGTGCTCTAGTACATTCTACTCGGCTATTGGGAGGCCAGGAGTGGTGGTACCTCGGCACGTTAGGAAGAGTTATGTTTCTTTTGGCTATGATACGCTTGGTCATGTCGGGATAGGATAGCTCAGACTTTTGTGCCACGCACTGATATTCGGTGGATTTCTGCGCTCTTCAATGATTCGCTAAACTCCGCTCCAATCCCGTGGGACGTTATAATGTGTCGGGTTACGTTTGCATATTTTAGGTTAGGCTATGTGTGGCTATGATATCTTTGTCTTTCTTGCTGTACACAGATGTCCGGCGAATTGCTGCCCTCTGCGGTGGTCTAATCCACCTGCTTTGCTCTGGATAGGCCACAGATGGTGGCCGTGGCGGGTTAGGTATAGTTACGTTACGTTTGGTTATGTTATGTTGTCATGGGTTCGGTTTGGATAACTTCGACCTTTCTGCTGTTCACGCCCGTTCTGTTGATTTCTGCGCTGCACTCTCCGCTAATACGATCTGCTTGGAGATGGAGAGGCCAGCAGTGGTGGTCTCGGCATGTTGGGTTGAATTAGGCTACGTTTCGACCAGCAGTAGTTGTTTCGCCACGTTATGTTCAGTCAGGTTACGTTCGGTGAGGTTGGTTATGCTGAGTTCGATTAAGATAGCTCCAACTTTCGTTCTGTACACCGCTATACGGTGGAGTTCTGCGCTCTACTAAGCTCTAGTAGGTACTGCTTGACTCTGGCGAAGGCAGCAATAGCGGTCTCGGCACGTTAGGTTGAGTTATGCTGTGCTTGTTTATGCCGCGATTGGTTAGGTAAGGAGGGGATGGGTTTGTCTTTAGTGCTAAAGTCTGCTATTAGGTGGTATTCTGGACCCTACTGTGCTCTAATATTTTCAACTTGGCTCTGGGGAGGCCCTGATATAGTGGTCTCGGCACGTTACGTTGGGCCAGGTTACGTTATGTTAGACTCGGATAGCTTATGTTCGGTTAGGAGAGCTTTATCTTTTGTGCTGTACACTGTTATTAGGTGCATCACGCGCTCTACTGTGCTCTAGTATGTCTTGCTTAGCTCTGGGGATGGCAGCAATAGCGGTCTCGGGCCGTTATTTTGAGTTAGGCTATGTTTGGCTATGATCAGTTGGTTTGAGTTAGGTTTGGGTAGCTTGGACTATTCTGATATACGCTGCGGGTCGGTGGATTTCTGCGTTCTACTCTCCACTAATGTACTCTGCTAGGCCCTGGGGTGTCCAGCAATAGTGGACTCGGTACGTTAGGGTGAGTTATGCCACGTTTGGTTAGGTTAGATATGGTCAGGTTATGAAATGATGTGTTCGACTTTTGTGCTATACACAGGAATGTGGTGGATTTCTGCGCTCTACTGCGCTCTAGTATGTCCTGCTTGGCTATGAAGCGGGCTGCAATAGGGGTCTCGGCACGTTAGGTTAAGTTAGGCTACGTTTGTTTATGTTCTGCTGGTTTGGGTTAGGTTTGGGTAGCTCGGACTTTTCTGATATACACTGCGATTTGATTGATTTCTGCGTTCTACTTACCGCTAGCGTGTTCTGCTTGGCTATTTGGAGGACAGCAATAGAGGTCACGACAAGTTAGTTTGAGTTAGGTTACGTTTTGGTATGTTACGGTTGGTTAGGTTAGAGGAGGATAGCTTTGACTTTAGTGCCATTGTCCGTTATTAGGTGGACCACTGCGCCCTGCAGAGCTCTAATGTTTTCAGCTTTGCTCTGGGGATACCAGCAGTAGTAGCCTCTGAACGTTTTGCTGTGTCATGTTATGTTCGGCTAGGTTCGGTTAGGCTAACTTTGTTTAGGATTTTTTCAACTTTTTTGCTGTACACTGTAATTCGCTGGATTTCTGCACTCTACTGCAATCTAGCGCGTCCTGCATGGATTTGGGGAGGGCAGCATTAGCGGTCCCGGCTCGTTAGGTTTTGTTATGCTATGTTCTGATATGTTCTGTCTGTTACGGTTAGGCTAGTACTGTTTTGATTTTTATGATATACACTGCGATTATATGGATTTCTGCGTTCTATTCCTCACTAATATATTCAGCTTGGCTCTGGGAATGCCAGCATTAATTGTCCCGGCACGTTATGTTGAGTCAGCCTACGTTCGGTTATGATGGTCTATGCTAAGTTTGGTCAGGCTAGCTTTAACTTTTGTGCTGTACACTGCTTATCGGTGGGTCTCTGCCCTCTACTGCGCTCTGGTATGTCCTTCTTTGCTCTGGGATGGCCAGTAACTGTGACCGGCGCTCGTCAGTGTAAGGTAATATACGTTCGGTTACGTAACGATTATCTAGGTTTGGAGATGGAAGCTATGCCTTTAGTGCTATAGTCTGCTGTTAGGTCTACCTCTGTGCCCTACCGTGCTCTAATGTTCTCAGCTTGACTATGGCAAGGCCAGAAATGAGAGCCTCGTCTCATTATGGAGAGTCAGGTTGCGTTCGGTTAGGTTGGATTAGGCAAGGTTTGGACAGGGTGGATCAAACTTTTGTGGCGTACGCTGCTGTTCGGTGGATTTCTGCGATCTACTGTGCACTAGTATCCTTTGCTTGTCCCTTTGGAGGCGAGCAATGGTGGTCTCGTCATGTGAGGTTGAGATAGGCTACGTTTGGATGTTACGTTTGGCTAGGTTGGGATAGAATGCATCTACGTTTGTGCTATACACTGCAATACGGTGGATCTCTGCTTTCTACTGTGCTCTAATATGTTCTGCTTGGCTCTGTGGTGTCCAGCAATATTTGCGTTATCGCGCTTTGTTGAGTTATACTACGTTTGGATGGGTTAGGTTAGGACAGGTTAGGATACGGTATCTTTCGCTTTTGTGTTTTGCACGGCAATGAGGTCGATTTCTGCGTGTTACCGTACTCAAGTACGCTCTGCTTGACCCTGTCGAGTCCAGCAATATTGGTGTCGTCTGGTTGCGTTGGGTTACGTTGCGTTTGGATGGACATTTGTGGCTAGGTTAAGATAGGATACCTGGACTTTTGAGCTTTTCACTGCTATTCAGTGGATTTCTGAGCCGTAGTGAGCTCTAATATGCTCTAAATGGCTCTGGAAATGCCAGCAATACTGGTATCGCCATATTATGTTGGGCTACTCTACGTTCGGTTGCGTTAGATGTGGACATCTACGACTCTTGTGCTTTTCACTGCAATGCGGTGGATTTCTGCCCTCCACTTTGCTCTAGTAGATTCTGCTCGCCACTGTGGAGACCAGCAATAGTGGTCTCGACAAGCTTGGTTGGGTTATGTTACGTTTGTGTATGTTACGTTTTGCTGGGTTAGAATTGGCTACTTTGACCTTTGTGCTCTACACCGATATTCGGTGGATTTCTGATCCCTACTGTGCACTAACATCTTCTGCTCGGCAATGGGTAGGACAGCAATATTGGTCTCGGCACTCTATGTTGAGTTACACAACGTTTGTGTAGGTTGGGTTAGGCTATGTTAGGTTAGAGTATTCTTGGTCTCGGCACTCTATGTTGAGTTACACAACGTTTGTGTAGGTTGGGTTAGGCGATGTTAGGTAAGAGTATTTTTCACTTTTGTGCCATGCCCTGCAATGCTGAGTATTTCTGCGCTCTGCTGTGCTCTAGTGCACTCTACTCGGCGCTGGTGATGCCAGCAATAGTGGTCTCTACGCGGTAGCTTCCGATAGGTTTCGCGTGCCTTGTTGCGTTTGGTTAGGTTAGGATACGTTAGCCCCGACCTTTGCGCTATGCACTGCTATTCCGTGTACTTCTGCTGTGAAGTGTGTTCCAATATTTTGTGCTTGGACCAGCGAAGGTCCGCAATATTGTTGTCTTCACGTTATGTTGTGTTACACTACGTTTGGGTAGGATAAGTTAAGTGAGCTTAGGTCAGGGTATGTTTGACTTTTGTGCTATACACTGCAATGCCGTGGGTCCATGCGCTCTGCTGTGCTATAGTTTATTCTGCTTGTCTCCAAGGAGGCGAAAAATAATGGTCTCGGCGCGTAAGGTTGAGTCAGGCTACGTTTGCTCATGACACGTTTGGCTATGTTAGGAGATTTTAGCTTAGACTTTTGTGCCACGCACTGCTATTCGGTGGAATTCTGCCATCTACGGTGCTCTAATATTTTCCGCTTGGCTCTGGTGTGACCAGAAGTAGTGGTCTCGACACCTCAGGTTGAGTTATGTTACGTCTTGCTAGGCTAGGTTATGAAGGTCCAGTTAGGATTTCCTTGTCTATCATGCTTTAAGCAGCTATTCGGTGGATTTACGCACTCCGCATTGCTCTACTGCACTCTGCTCGAATCTGGGAAAGCGAGCAATAGTGGTCGTGGCACTATAGGTTGTGTTAGGCTATGTCTGGTTAGGGTCAGGTTTGGTTGAATTTGGTCAGTGTAGCTTTGGCTTTCGTGCTCTGAAATGATCTACGGTAGATTCCTGTGATCTACAGTGCTCTACTATATTCTGGTTGGCTCTGGGGAGGCCAGCAATAGTGTCCTCGTCTCGAGAGTATGGGTTATGTTACTCTCCGCTCTTTTACGTTTGGTCAGGTTAGGACACGATAGCGTTGACTTTTACGCTATACATTGCTCTTCGGCGGACTTCTGCATTCTGCTGTGCTCTAATGTGTTCTGCTAGGCCCTGGGGTGTCCAGCAATTGCGGTCTCTGTACATTTGGGTGAGTTATGCTACGTTTGGTTAGGTTAGATATGGTCAGGTTATGTCATGATGTGTTCGACTTTTGTGCTATACACAGGAATGTGGTGGACTCCTGCGCTCTGCTGTGCTCTAGTATATTCAGCTTGGCTCTGGGTAGACCAGCAATAGTGGTCTCGGCAGGTTAGGTTAAGTTATGCTACGCTAGGTTATATTACGTTTGGCGGGGTTAGGATAGGATTCCTTGGGCTTTTGTGCTATACGCTGCTCTCCGCGGTTTTCTGCGCTCTACTATGTTCTAATGTCCCATGAATGGCTCAGGGGCGTTAGCAATGGTGGTCTCGCAGAGATTGGTTGGGTAAAGCTTCGTATGTTGATATTACGTTTGGCAAGGTTAGGATACGATCGCCTTGACTCTTGCACTATACACAGATATTCTAACATCCCCTGCTTGGTTCTCTGGAGGCCAGCAAAATTGGACACGCCACGCTATATGGTGTTACGCTACGTTTGGATAGCTTAGGTTAGGTCAGGTTAGGTCAGGGTATGTTTGTCTTTAATGGTGTCCACTGCAATGCTAGGGATTTCTGCGCTCTGTATACTCTGCCCGGCACTGGGGAGGCCAGCAACAATGGTCGAGGTACGTTAAGATGAGATATGCTACGTTTGGTTATGGTACGTTCGATGAGTCTAGGATATTGTAGATAAATCTTTTGAGCTATACACAGCTATACGCGGACTTCTGCGCTCCACTGTGTTCTACTTGTTTCTGCTTGGTTCAAGGGTGGCCAGCAATAGTAGCTTCGGCGCATTAGGTTGAGTTATGCTACGTTTGCGTTTGACGCGTTTGGTTATACTAGGACAGCATAGCTTATACCTTTGTGACATACACTGGATTTCGGCGGATATCTGCGCTATACTATGCGCTAAAATGCTCTCCTTGGCTCTGGAGCGGCCAGGAGTAGTGGTCTCTTCACGCTAGTTTAGGATAGGTTATGTTACGTTAGTTTAGGTGTGGAAGGTTCAGATAGGATTTCTCTGAACTATGCGCTATGCACTGCCGTCCGCTGGATTCCTGTGCTCGACTGTGCTCTACTATTTTCTCATTGGCACAGTGGAGGCCAGCAGTAGTTGTCGCGGCACCTGGCGTTGTGTTAGGCTACGTTTGGCTAGGTTACGTTAGCCTGTGTTAGGTTCGGGTAGCTACGACTTTTGTGACATACACTGCGATTCTATGGACTTCAGCGCACTACGGTCCTCAAATATGTTCTGCTCGACACAGCCGAGGCCTGCAATGGTAGTCGCGGTACGCTAGGTTGAGTTATGTTGAGTTAGGTTGCGTTTGGCTTGGTTAGGTTTGGCTAGATTTGGCTACGATAGCATTGACCTTTGTGCTGTACGCGGCTGTTCGGTGAATTTCCACGCTCTACATTGCGCTACTATGCTCTGCTCCTGGGGGGGGGGCAACAGTGTGTCGGCAAGATACTTTGTCTTAGGTTACGTATCGCTATGCCACGGTTGGATAGGTTAGGAAAGGATAGCTTCAGCTTTTGTGCTATACGCTGCTACACGGTGGACTTCAGTGCTATGCTGTTGTCTAATCTGCTCTGCTTGTCTCTGGGGTGGCCAGCAATAGCGGCCGTGGGCGATTGGTTAAGATACGTTGCGTATTGTTTGGACAGTTTAGGTTATGTTTGGTTGTGACGGCATTGTCATATGTGTTATACGCTGCTACTCGTTCGATTTCTGCTCTCCCCTGAAATCTAGTACATTCTGCTTGGCTATGTGGAAGCCAGCAGTAGTGGTCTCGGCACGTTAGGATGAATTACGATGCGTACGGTTATGTTACGTTTGGCTAGATTTGGAGAGAATAGCTTTGACTTTTGTGCTTTTCACTGCTATTCTGCGGGATTCTGCGCTCTACGTTGCACTACTCAAATATGTTCGAATCTCAGGAGGCCAGCTATGGCGGTTGCGACACGTTGGGTTGAGTCGGGTTACGTTCGGCTAGGTTAGGTTAGGTTAGGTTCGGTTAGGATAGCTCTGGCTTTAGTGCTATACACAGTTATTCGTTGGAATCCTGCCCTCTACTGTGCTATACTCTAATTTGCTTGGCCTTGTGGAGGCCAGCAGTGTAGGCCGCGGCACGTCATGTTCAGTAATGCTATGTTTGGTTAGGTTCCGTTGGTTTGGGATAGTTATGGATAGATTTAACTTTCGTGGTGCATACTGCTAATCGGCGGATTTGTGCGCTCTACTGTGCTGTCATACGCTCCGCTTGGCTCTGAGGAAGCCATAAATAGTTGTCGCGGCACATTAAGTTCAGTTAGATCACGTTTGGTTTGCTTAGGCTGGGAAATGTTAGGTCAGTGTAGCTTTGACATTTGTTCTATGCACCGTCATTCGGTGGATTTCTTTGATCTACTGAGCTCTGCTGCATTCCGTTTGGATCACGGCAGGCCATGAACAGTGGTCGCGGCTCGTTGCGTTGAGCTATGCTACCTTCGGGTATGTCACGTTTGGCTAGGTTAGAAGAGGCTACCTTGACTGTGCTCTACTACATTCTGCTTTGCTCCGGGGATGGGGGGCATGATTTTGATGAATGGCGCTTCCAAATTGGCAGATATCCGTGGCGGATAAACAAATCGATATCGCGCACACACTGTGGTGAATAAACTAGAGTTGTATGACTATGAATAAGCCTGATGGAGTCACATGCATTCGTGATTAGCTGACCTTCTACCTACGTTACCAGAAATGTATTTTCCAAGCATGAAGAATTTGATGAAGCTTGAAAGGCTCTCCTTGTGATAGAAAGCGAAATTCTGGCATTAATATTTCAAGGAAACATATGCGAAACGTTTTGTGTCACTGTCCGCATGATGGATATTTCTCTCCGTCTTTTTATTTCATTTTGGATATAGTTCTATGGACTGATTGTGAGAATATAAAGAAAAATTGTATAATTGCTTCCGACTTTAAATACTGATGAATTACGATGCGTACGGTTATGTTACGTTTGGCTAGATTTGGAGAGAATAGCTTTGACTTTTGTGCTTTTCACTGCTATTCTGCGGGATTCTGCGCTCTACGTTGCACAGTGGCCGTGGTACGTCAGGTTGAGCTAGCTTACGCTTGGATACGTTGGGTTAGGCTAAGTTTGGTTACGGTAGCTCCAACTTTCGTGCTATACTCAGTTATTCGGTGGATTCTGTGGCTTACTGCGCTCTAGATCATTCTGCTTTGTTCTGGGGAGGCCAGCAGTGGTGGTCGCGGCACATCACGTTCTGTTACTCTGCCATCGGTTACGGTAGACTAGGCCAGGTTAGGTTAGGGCTTCTACGGCTTTTGTACTCTTCGCGGCATTGCGGTGGATTTCTGCGCTCTAATGTGCTCCAAAATTCACTTCTCGGCTCTTGGGAGGCCAGCAATATTGGTCTCGTCACGCCATTCTTAGTTACACTAGGCTTCGATAGTAGAGGTAAGGAGATGTTAGGTTAGTGTATGTTTGACTTTTGTGCTATACGCAGCAATGCGTTGGATTTCTGCGCTCTGTTGTGCTCAAGTATATTCCACTTGGATCTGTGGAGACCAGGAATAGTCGTCGCAGCATGTCTTGTTGGGTAATGCTATGTTTGCCTTTGTTAGTATAGAACAGGTTAGTTTGGGGTGTGTTTTGTGCTGTACGCTGCTTTTCGGTGGATTTCTGCGCTCTACATTGCTATACTATACTCTGCTCCACGGAGCGGAGGCGTGAAATAGAAGTCGTGGCATGCTACGTTGAGTTATGTTACGTTTGGTTGCACTTAGTTAGGTTAAGTTTGTTTAGTATAACTTCGAGCATCGTGCTATGCACAGTTATTCGGTGGATTTCTGAGATCTACTGTGCTCTACTAAAGTCTGCTTGGATATGTGGAGGCCAGTAGCAGTGGTCGCGGCACGTTACGATGAGTTATGCTACGTTCCGTTTGGTTGGGTTAGGAGATGTTATGTTAAGGTATCAACGGATTTTGCGCTATACACAGCCACACGGCGGATTTCTGCGCTCTAGTGTGCTCTAGTTAGTTCTGCTTGGCTCTGGGGGTGCCAACAGTAGTGATCTCGGCACGTTACGTTGAGTTGTTCTACGATTGGCTCGGTTACGTAGGGTCAGGTATGGTACGGTCATCTTAGACTTTTTTCTTATACAAAGCTATTCGTTGGTTCTTTGCGCACTACTGTGCTCCGGTACATTCTGCTTGCCTCTGTGGAGGATAGCAATAGTGGTCTCGACATGTAAGGCTTTCTTAGGTTACATTTGCTTATGCTACGTTTGGACGCGCTAGGATAGGCTACTTTGACTTTTGTGCTATACACTGCTGTTCGGTGTATTTCTGCGCTCTAATGTGCTCTAAAATGCTCTGCCTGGCTCTACGAAGGCTATCAATAGCGGTCGCGGCACTTAATAACGTGTTAGACTACGTTCAGTTTGGTCACGTTAGATCAAGTTAGGTTAGGATAACTCCGCCTTTTTTGCTGTACACTGCTGCTCGGTGGATTTCTGCGCCCTAAAGTGCTCTAACATGCGCTGCTTGGATCAACGAAGGCCATGAATACAGGTCGCGGCACGTTACGCTGTGTTATGCTACGTTTGGTTAGGCCAGGATATGGCAGTTTAGGTAACGATATCCCCGACTATTGTAATGTACACTGTTAATCGGTGGCATGCTCTAATTTACTGTGCTTTACCATATTCTGCAAGGCTACGGGGAAACCATCAGTAGTGGTCTCGGCACGTTACGTTGAGTTTTGCAACGTTTGCTTATGTTACGTTTGGTTTGGTTTGGACAATGTCTCAGACTTTTGTGCCATTCACTGCTATTCTGCGGATTTCTGTGCTCTACTGCTCCCTAATATGTTCTGCTCCATCCAGGCGTAGCCAGTGATAGTGGTCTCGGCACGATTGATTGAGCTATGTTACGTTTCGTTAGGGTAGGTTAGGATGGTTTGGTTAAGATTTCTTTGGCTCTTGTGCTATATACTGCTATTCGGTGGAATTCTGCGCTCTACATTGCTCTGCAGTGCTATGCTCGATAATGGGAAGGCGAGCAACAGTGGTCGCGGCGCGTTATTTTCAGTTGGGGTATGCTTGGTTAGGTTAGGTTAGGTTAAGTTTGTCCGGGATAGCTTTGTCCTTCGTGCTATACACTGCTGTTTGGCAGATTTCTGTGATCTACTGTGCATTTGTATTTTCTGCATGTCTCTTGGGATGCCAGCAGCAGTGGTCACGGCACGTTGTTTTCAGGTATGCTACGTTCGGTTAGGTTGGGTTTGGTAATTTTACGTTAGGGTATCTTTGACTTTAGTGCTATACACAGCAATGGGCTGGACCTCTGCGCTTTACTGCGCTCTAGAAATTCTGCTCGGCTATGTGGGGGACAGCAATAATGGTATCGGGCGTTCGGTTGTATAAGGTTTCGTATGTCTATGCTACATATAGTTCGGTTAGGAGAGAACAGATTAGTCTTTTGTGCCATACGCTGCTGGTTGGAGGATTTCTGCCCTCCACTGTGCTCTAATATGCTCTGCTCTGCTCCGTGGCTTCCAGTAATAGTAATCTCGCCACGTTTGCCTGTGCTGTGTTACGGTTCGTTGAGTCATGTTGGGAACGTTTGGTTAGGGTTTCCTTGACTTTCGTGCTATACACTATTATTCGGTGGTTTCTGTGATCTACTGTGCTCTACTGCATTCTGTTTGGCTCTGGGGATGCCAGGAGCAGTGGTCGCTGCACGTTATGTTGAGTTACGCTACTTTAGGTCAAGATAGGTTAGGACAGGTTAAGCAAAGGCATCCACTGCTTTTGCGCTTTTCCCTGCAATGCGGTCAGTCTCTGCGCACTTCTGTGCTACAGTACATACTGCATGTCCCTCTGGAGGACAGCAAATGTGGTCTCGTCAGGTTAGCTTGAATTATGTTACGTTTGTGTACGTTACGTTTGTCCAGGTTAGGATAGGCTACTTTGATTTTTGTGCTCTACAATGCAGTTGGAAGGATTTATGCGATCTAATGAGCTCTAATGTCATCTGCTTGGCTCTGCGGTGGTCAGCAATACTGGTACCGTTCGTTGGTTTGAGTAAGGTTACGTACGGCTACGTTACGTCTTGGCTAGGTTAGGATACGATAACCATGACTTTTGTGAAATACACTGCTTTTCGGAGAATTTCTGCTTTCTATTGTGCTCTAAACTGTTCTGCTCGGCTCCGGGGAAGTCAGCAATATTCGTGCTGTCATGACATGAGTAATTAAACTACGTTTGAATAGGTTAGGTATGGTCAGCTTAAGTCATCATATGTTTGACTTTTACGCTCTACACTGCAATTCCGTGGCTCTATGCGCTCTGCTGTGGTTTAGTATATTCTGCTTGGCTCTGGGGAGTACAGCAACTGTGGTCTCGTCATGTTAGGCTCAGTTACGTTACGTTCGTATGTGTTACGTCTGGCTAGGTTTGAATGGGCTGCTTTGACTTCTGTGCTATACACTTCTATTCGTTGGAAGTCTGCGCTCTAATGTGCTCTAATGTGTCTGCTTGGCCCCACGGCGACCATGAGTAGAACTAGCAGCTCGTAGTGTTGTGACAGGCTACATTTGATTTGGGTATGTGATGTCATGTTGGCTTGGGGTATCTATGGCTTTTGTGCTATTCATTGCAATGCGCTGGATTTCTGCACTCTACCGTGATCTAATACATTCCGCTTGGCTGTGGCGAGGCCAGCGGTAGTGGTCTCGGCACGATAGGGTGAGATATTTTGCGTTTGGTTAGGTTAGGTTATGACAAGCTCGGTCTGGTTATCTTTGACTTTCGTACTGTACACCGATATTCGGATGATTTCAGCACTGGGCTATGCTCCATTATACTCTGCTTGGCCCTGGGGAGACGAGCAACAGTCGCGGCACGTTATGTTGGCTTAGGCTTCGTTAGATTAGTTTATGTTACCTTACGTTTGGATAGCATGTCTTCGAGTTTCGTGGTATACACTTTTGTCAGGCGGGTTCCTGTTGTCTACTGTGCTCTACGGTAATCTGCTTGTCTCCGTGGAGTCCGGCAGCAGTGGTCGCTGCACGCCTTGTTGAGTTACGCTACGTTTGTTTTGGTTACGTTATGTCAGGTTATGTTAGAATAACTTCGACCTTTGTGCTTTACACAACAATGCAGCGGATTTCTGCGATCTACTGTACTCTAACACACGCTGCTTGTCTCTGCAGGTGCCAGGAATTGCAGTAGCGGCGCGTTAGGTCGAGATATGTTACGTTTGGCTAGATTTGGTTTGGTTTGGTTTGGTTAGAATATCTTTGCCTTTTATGCTATACGCTGCTATTCAATCGATTCCTGCGTTCTACATTGCACTGCTATACCCTACTTGGCTCCGTTGAGGCTGTCAATAACAGTCGTGGCACGTCGAGTGGTGTCAGGTTACTTGTGGCTAGAATGGTTTGGGATAAGTTTGGTTCGGATTGCTATGACTTCTGTGCTATACATTACTATTCTGAGGATTTCTGCGCTGTTGGCTGCACTACGATACTCCGTTCGACTGTGGGGAGGCCAGAAATAGCGGTCGTGGCACGATATGTTGCGCCAGGTTACATTTGGATGGGATAGGCTTTGTCGTATACACATCTGTTCCGTGGATTTCTGCTCTCTAGTGTGCTCTTATATATTCTGCTTGGCTCTGGGAAGGCCAGCAATAATATTCTCGGCAATTACGTTGATTTAGGCGGCGCTTTGTCTGCCTAGGTTGGTTGATGTAAGGTCTGGATATCTTTGATATTCGTGCTGTACACTGCAATGCGCCTGGTTTCTGCATTCTAATGTTCCCTGGTACATTCTGCTTGGCTCTGGGCAGGGCAGCAATGGACACTTCGGCACGATACTTTGAGTTGCGCCTCGTTTCGGTAAGCTACAAATGGTTAGGTTAGGATACGGTATCTTCGGCTTTTGCGCTACACGCTGCTATTCCGGGGATTTCTGCGCTTCACTGTGCTCTAGTATGTTCTGCTTGGCTCTGCGGTGGCCAGCATTTGTGACCTCCGCACGCTAGCTTTTGTTCAGTTACGTCCTGCTGTGTTACGTTTGGCTAGGTTACGATAGGGTAGCTTGGCTTTTGTGCTGTACACTGCTATTCTACGGATTTCGGTGCCCGACTGTACACTAACATGTTCTGCTTGTCTCTGGGCAAGCCAGCAATAGAGGTCTCGACATGTTACGTTGAGCTATTCTACGCTTGGTTACGTTACGCCTGGTTATGCTGGGACAGGATAGCTTTGACTTTTGCGCTATGCACTGCTATTCGGGGCATATCTGCGCTATAAAGTGCTGCATTATGCTCAGTTTGGCTCTGTGGAGGCCGGCTGTCGTGTCCTAGGCAGGTTAGGCTTTGTTCGTTTGCGTGCGGTTATGTTACGTTAGGTTGGGTTAGGTTAGGGAAGCTTTGACTTTTGTGCTATACACTGCTATACGGTTGACTTTGCACTCCACTGAGCTGTAATATATTCTGTTAGGTTATGCAGAGGCCAGCCGTAGTGGTTTCTGTACGTTAGGTTGAGCTACTTTGCCCATGGTTGCATTACGGTTGGTTAGGTTAGGAGAGGGCAGCTTTGACTCTTTTGCTGTATACGGCAGTTCGTATGACTTCTGCGCTGTACGTTCGTCTACTGTAGTCTACTCTCCTCTTGGGAGGCCAGCAATAGCGGTCTCCCCACGATAGGTTGTGTTACCTGACGTTCGGTAATGTTAGGTTAGGTTATGTTTGGTTGGGATTGTTGGGATGACATACGCTGCTCTTCGGCGGGTCTCTGCTCTCTACTGTGCTCTAATATGCACTGCTTGGCGCTGGGGAGGCCAGCAATTGTGGTCGCGGCACGGTAGGTTTTGCTATTCTCAGTCTGGTTAGGTTAGGTTACGTTGCGTTAGGTTAGGGTAGATTAGACTTTCGTGTAACAAACTGTTATTAGTTTGAATTCTGCGCTCTATTGTGCTCTACTGAACTCTGCTCGAATGTGGGGAGCCCGAGAGTAGTGGTCGCGGCACGTTACTTTGAGTTATGCTACGTTTGTTTCTGTTACGATTAGTTGGGCTAGGAAACAACGGCATAATCTTATTGCTATTCGCAGCTATTATGTGTATTTCTGTGTTCTACTGGGCCCTAATATGTTCTGTTTTGCTCTGGGAGCTCAGTAATTGTGGTCTTGGCGCTATAGGATATGATATGCTACGTTCCGTTATGTTAAGTATGGTCACGTTAGGGCAGGGTTGCTTCGAATATTGTGCTGTGCACTACTATTCTATGCACTTCTGCGCTCTGCTCTTCTCTAACATGTTCTGCTTGGCCCATGGCAGAACAGCAGTCGTGGCCTCGGCACGATAGGATGAGTAAGGTTAAGTTCGGTTACGCAATGTTTGGTCAGGTTCGGAAGGATAGCGTTGACTTCTGAACTATACGCTGCTATAAGGTTGATTTCTGCGCTCTACAGTGCACTCGCACGTTCTGCTTTGCTCCGGGGAGGCCAGAAATAGTGGCCTTGGCACGTTAGAATGAGATATATAGCGTTTGGTTATGCTACGTTTGGTTAGGTTATGTTTGTTTGGGTTGGGCTCGGATATCTTTGACTTTTCTAGAGTACACTGCGGTCGTAAGGATTTCTGTCCTTTGGTCCCTCTAATATGTTCTGCTTCGATCTGGGTAGACCAGCAATAGCGGTTGCGTCACGTTCGAATTGGTGATGTTACGTTTGGTCATGTTACGTTTGGCTAGGTTAGGAGAGGATAGCTTTGACTTTTGCGCTATGCACCGCTATTCGGTGCATTTCTGCGCTCTACTGTGCTGTAATATTTTCTGTTTGGCTCTGGGGAGGCCAAGAATGGTGGCCTTGGCTCGTTAGGCTGAGCATTGTTACGCTATCTTTTATAAGGTTATGTTAGGTTTGGTAAGTGTAGCTTCGTCTTTCGTGCTTTACACTGTTATGCCGCGGATTTCTGCACTCTACTGTGTTCTAAGTAATTCCGCTTCGCACTGGCGAGACCAACAATGGTGGTCTCGACTCGTTACGTTGGGATAGGGTACGTGTGGTTGGTTCATATTAGTTCGGGTAAGGATTGGATACCACAGGCTTTTGTGCTGTTCACTGCAATGCGGCGGGCTTCTTCGGTCAACTGTTCTCTACTATATTCTGCTTGCCTCTGGGGTGGGCAGCGCTAGTGGTCTCGACACGTTTGGTTTAATCAGTTTACGACAGATTTTGTTACGATTGCCTATCGTATGATATGCTAGCTTTGACTTTTCTGCTATACGCTGCTGTTCTGCGCATTTATGCGTTTCCCTGTGCTTTAGTATGTTCTGCTTGGCTCTGGGCAGGCCGTCAGTAGTGTCATCGGTACGCTAGGTTTACATCGGTTAACTTCGGTTATGTTACGTTTGGTTAGATTTGGATAGGGTGGATCTGACTTTTGTGCTATACACTGCTCCTCGGAGGATTTGCTCGCTCCACAGTCCTCCAGAATGTTCTGCTCGGGCCAATGTAGGCTGGTAGTTGTGTCCTCGGCACGTCTGGTTGAGTTCAGTTACGTTTGCTTATGTTACCATTGGCTAGGTTAGGATAGTATAGCCTTGACTTTTGTGCTATACAGTGCCATTCTGTGAATTCCTGCACTCTACTGGGCTATAGTATGTTCTGCTTGGCACTGCGGTGGATAGCAGTAGCAGTCTCCGTACGTTATGTTGAGCTATGCTACATTATTAGTTCAGGATATGCTAATTTCGGTTAGGATAACTTTGACCTTAGAGATATACTCAGTTACTCGGTGGATTCCTGCGCTCTACTGTGCTCTACCATATTCTGCCTGGCCGTGGCGAGCCCAGCAATATTGGTTGCGGCACGTTATGTTGAGTTAATCTACGTTTGGTTAGGTTACCTTTGGTTGGGTTATATTCGGACAGCTTTGACTGTTCTTCTATACACTGGGATTCTATGGATATCGGTGCTCTCTTTTCCCCTAACCTGTTCTGCTTGTCCCTGCGTAGGGCAGCAATAGACGTCTCGTCACGTTAGGTTGCGTTAGCTTACGTTTGGCTACGTTACGTTTGGTTTGGTAAGGATAGTGTAACTGGGCCTTTGTGCTATACACTGCTATTCTATGTATTTCGGCTCTCTGGTCTTCTGTAATACGTGCTGCTTAGCTATGCAACGGTCAGCAGTAGACGTCTGCATGTTATGTTGGGATGGGTTACGTTTGGTTTCCGTACGTTTGGTTATGTTTGGTAAGGGTAGCTTTGGCTTTCGCGCTTTACACAGCCATTCGGGCCATTTCTACGCTTCACCGTGCTCTAATATATTCTGCTTGGCCCTGGGGATGCCAGGAGTAGTGGCCTCGGCACGTTGGTCTGAGCTATGTCACGTTTGGTTACGTTACGTTTCGTTAAGATAGAATAGGATAGCTTCGACTTTTGTGCTATGCACAGGTATATGGTATATTTCTGCGCTCTTCTGCGCTCTAGTATGCTCTACTTGGCTCTGGGGATGCCAGCAATAGCGGTCTCGGCACGTTATTTTGGGCTAGTTTATGTTGGTACAGGTAAAGATTCGATACCTTTGACTATTGTGCTATACACTGCAATGCGGCGGGCTTCATCTATCTACTGCTTTCTAGTATATTCTGCTTGAGTCTGGGTAGGGAAGCAATAGCGGTCCCGACACATTATGCTGAGCTTGTTTAAGGCATGCTATGTTACGATTGGCTCGGTTATAATGGGTTAGCCTTGACCTTTGTGCTGTACAATTCTATTCGGGGGATTTCTGCTATCTTCCGTTGTCTGATATTTCCTGATTGGCTCTGGTGATGCAGCAATAGTCGCCTCGGCACTATGGGTTGGGATATGTTACGTTAGGTTATGTTACGTTCGGTTAGGTTAGGAGAGGGTAGCTCTGACTTTTTTGATACACACTGCAATTCTATGAATTTTTGAGCACTACTCTCCTCTACTGTGTTCTGCTCGGCTCTGAGAGGCCAACAGCTGCGGTTTCGCTACGTGACGGCGGAATAGGTTACGTTTGGTTACGTCACTATTGATTAGGTTATCATAGGATGGCTTTGACTCTTGAGCTCTACTCTGTTTATCGGTGGTTTTCTGCGCTCTACTGTCCTCTATTATGTTCTGCGTGGCTCTGAGCAGGGCAGCAATGGAGGTCTCGGCACGTTAGGAATAATTAAGTTACGTTAGGTCTGGTTAGGAGAGGATAGCTTTGACTTTTCTGCTTAAGACTGTTATACGGATGACTTCTGTTCTGTGCTGTGCTCTAATATGTTCTGCTTGGCTGTAGGGAGTCTAGAGGGGGAGGGATTTCCTCGTTAGGTTCAGCTATTCTGCGATTGGTTAGGTTTGTCTCCGTGTGCTCAACTGTGCTCTATCATATTCTGCTCGTCTCTTGGGAAGCCAGCAATAGTGGTCGCCGCAAGTTATGTTTAGTTTGGCTACGCTCGGCTAGGTTACGTTGGGACAGGTTATGTTGGGATATTTTTGACTTTAGTGCTTTGCACTTCGCTGCGGCGGGATTCTGCACTCTCTTGTGCGGCAGAATACTCTGCTTTGCTTTGGGGTGGTCAGCAATAGTGGCGTAGGCACGTTAGCTTGAGTTAGGTTACGTTTGGCTATGCTACGTTAGGTTAAGTTAGAAAAGGATAACTTCGACTCTTGCGCTACTCGCTACTATTCGGTGGGGTTCTGCGCTCTTCGTTGTTCTACTTACTCTGCTCGCTTCTGGGGATTCGAGCAACAGCTGTCTCGGCACGTTTCCATAAGTAATGTTACGTTTGTTTGTATTAGGCTTTGACATGTTA
>NW_016916241.1:21030-23949 GCF_001483705.2 Eufriesea mexicana | reverse complement strand
GTTATGTTTGGTTGGGATAGCTTTGGCTTTCGTGGTATAAGCCGTTATTCGGTGGATTCCTGTGATCTACTGAGATCTACTATATTCCGCTTGGCTCTGGGGAGGCCAGCGATAGTGGTCTCCGCACGTTAGGTTGAGTTATGTTCCGTTCGTTCATGTTATGTTAGGTCAGGTTAGGGTAGGACACCATAGACTTCTGTGTAATTCACTGCAATGCGGTGGGCTTCTACGCACTACTGTGCTCTAGTACATTCTGCTAGCCTCTATGGAGGCCTGCAATAGTTGTCTCGTATTGTTAAGTTGAGTTGGGTTGCGTTCGGTTTTGTTACGTTTGGCTATGTTAGGACGTGCTACTCCTTCTTTTGTGCTATACACAGCTGTTCGGTGGGCTTCTTCGCTATAATGTGCTCTAATATGCGCCGGTTGGCTCTGGGGTGTTCAGTAATAGTGGTCTCGGCATGTTAGGTTGAGCAAGGTTAGGTTTCGTTAGGTTATGTTAGGAAGGCTCGGCTAGGATTTTTTCGACTTTTGTGCTATAGACTGCTATTCGGTAGATTTCTGCGATCTACACTGCTCTACTATACAACGCTCGGTTCTGGGCAGATGAGCAAAGGTGGTCGGGCCACGTTATTTTGTGTTAGGTTGTTTTGTCTAGCTTAGGTTGGACTAATTCTGGTTAGGTTAGCTTCGGCTTTCGTGCTATACACTATTACTCGGTGGATTTCTGTGATCTACGGTGCTCTACTACGTTCTGCTTTGCTTTGTGGAGGCCAGTGGCAGTGGTCGCGGGACGTAATTTTGAGCTATGCTACGTTCGGTTAGGTTAGGTTAGGACAGGTGAGGTTGGTATATCTACGGCTTTTTTGCGATACATTGCAATGCGTTGGATTTCTGCGCTCTGCTGCGCTGTACTATATTCTGCTTGGCGTTCGGGAGGCCAGCAATAGTGGCCTCTACACGATAGGTTGTGTTAGGAAACGTTTGGTTTTGATAGGATAGGATAGTTTAGACTTTTGTGCTATAGACGGATATCCGCAAATATCTGTGCTCCACTGTGTTCCAATGCACTCTGATTGGCTCTGGCTAGGCTAGCGGAAGTGGCTTCGGCACGTCAGGCTGTTATATGTTTCGCTTGGTTAGGTTAGATTATGTCAAGCTCGGTCAGTTTATATCTGACTTTCGTGCTATACACTGTTATTTGGAGGGTTCTTGCGCTCGAATGGGTTCTACTATATCCTGCTTGGCCTTGGGCAGGCCAGCAATAGTGGTGGCGGCACGTTATGTTTTGTTAGGCTACGTTTCATTACTCTACGTTATGCTATGATTGGTTAGGATTTCATATGCTTTCGTGTTATACACTATTATTCGTCGTGCTCCTGTGATCTACTGTGCTCTATTTGATTCTGCTTGTATCCGGCGATGCCCGGAGATGTGATCGCGGCACTTCATATTGAGTTACCCTACGTTCGGGTAGGTTAGGTTAGGTCAGGTTGAGTTAGCGTAGGTACGGCCTTTTTGCTCTTCACAGCAATGCGGTGGATTTCTGCGCTCTGCTATGCTCTGGTGCATTCTGCTTGGCTCTGGGGAGGCCGGCAATAGTGGTCTCGGCAAGTTAGGCTGAGCTATGTCACGTTTGGCTATGTTACGTTTGGAGAGGTTGGGATAGGATAGTTTAGACGCCTGTGACGTACACTGCTTTCCACCGATTTCTGCGATATACTGCGCTCCAGCATTTTCTGATTGGCTCCGGGGAGGCCAGCAATGTTGGCCACGGCGCGTTAGGCTTGTTTAGGTTACGTTTGCATATGACAAGTTTAGATATGTTAGGACAGAATAGCGTAGACATTTGTGCCATTCGATGCCATTCGGTGGATTTCTGCGCCTTCCTGTGCCCCAATATATCCTGCTTGGCTCTGGGGTTGCCAGTAATAGTGGCGTCGACACGTTAGTGTGAGTTATGTTACGTTTGATTAGGTTATGTTGGGTTTAGTTTTTCTAAGATACCTTTGACTTTCGTGCTATACACTGCTCTCAGGTGGATTTCTGTGATACACTCAGCTCTACTACACTACGCTTGGCTCTGGGGAGGCCGGCGATAGTGTTCTCTGCGCGTTAGGTTGTGTTATGTTAAGTTTGGTTATGTTGGGATATGTCAAACTCGGTCTGGCTACCTTTGACTTTCGTGCTATACACTGCTATTCGGAGGAGTTCTGCATTCGACTGCGCTCTACTATATTCTGCTAGCACTGGGGAGGGGGAGACAGCAATTTTCGGGGCACTTTGTGTTGAGTTAGGCTTTGTTCGATTAGGTTATGTTATGTCATGCTTGGCTATGGTGCCCTCCACTTTCGCGCTGTAAGCTATTATCCTGCAGGTTCCTGTGACCTACTGTGCTCTACTATATTCTGCTTGGCTCTGCAGAGCCCGGAAGCAGCGGTAGCGTCACTCTTGCTTGGGATGCCCTACGTCTGGTTAGGTTCGGTTAGGTCAGGTTATGTTAGTATATCTACGGCTCTTGTGCTATTCCCTGCATTGAGGATGATTTCTGCTCTCTACGATGCTCTAGTTCATCCTGCTCGTCTCTGTGGAGGCCCGCAATGGTGGTGTCATCATGCTAGGTTGAGTTTCGCTACGTTTGTATATGTTGCGTTTGGCTGGGTTAGGAGAGGCTACTTTGACTTCTGTGCTATGCACTGCTATTATCTGGATTTCTGCACTATAAGGTGCTCCAATATTCACTGCTTTGCTCTGGGGTGGCCAGTGATTGTGGTCTCGGCACGTCAGTTTCAGTTATATTACGTTGCGTTAGTTTAGGTTAAAAAGGGTCGGTTAGGGTTTTTTTGACTTTTGTGGTATACACAACTGTTTGGAGGATTTGTGCGCTCTACATTCCTCTGCTACAATCTGCTCGACTCTGAG
>NW_016916241.1:5629-16749 GCF_001483705.2 Eufriesea mexicana | reverse complement strand
GGGGGGGGGGGGGTCGAGCAATAGTGGTCATGGCACGTCAGGTTTTGTTATGCAACGCTTGGTTGTGTAATGTTAGGTTAAGGTTTGTCATGATAGCTACGGCTTTCGTACTGTACAGTGTCATTCGGCGGATTTGTGTGATATCCTGTGATCTGCTACATTCAGCTTGGACCAGGGGAGGCCTGGAGCAGTGGTCATGGCACGTTATGTTAAGCTATGCTGTGTTTTGTTAGGATAAACTATGTCAGGATATGTTGGGGTATCTACGGCCTTTGTGCCAGTCACTGCAATGCTGTGGATTTCTTCGCTCGAATGTCCACTAGCACATTCTGCTTAGTAGGCTATGTTAGGTTAGGTCAGGCAGGCTCGGTTGGGATTTCTTTGGCTTTTGTGCAATAAACTGCAACTTGGTGGATTTCTGCCCTCTACAATGCTCTAATATTCTCTGCTCGAAGCAGGGTAGGCGAGCAACTGTGGTAGGGGCACGTCAGGCTGTGTTAGGTTTCGTTTGGTTAGGCTAAGTTAAGTTTGGTTAGCGCATCCCTGTCCTTCATAATATACACTGTTATCCGGTGGACATCTGTAACCTACTGTGCGCTGCAGCACTCTGCTCGGCTCTGGGGACTCCAGGAGCAGTCGTCACAGCGCGTTATTTTGATATATGCTACGTTCTGTTTGGTTAGGTTATGACATGCTATATCACGATATCTACGGCTCTGTGCTATTCACTGCATTGCAGTGGATTTCTGCGCACTAATGTGCTCTACTCTGTTCTGCTTGCGTATGCTGGCGCCAGCAGTATGTGTCTCGTCATGCTATGTGGTGTTGGGATGCGTATGGATATGTTACGTTTGGTGAGGATAAGATGGGGCAGTTAAGACTTTTGTGCTATACACTACCATCCGCAGATAGCTACGCTCTACTGTGTTCCAATATTTCCGGCTTGGCTGTGGCGACGCAAGCAATAGTGGTCTCGGCATGTCAGGTTGTGTTACGTTATGTTTGGTTAGGTTAGCTTATACCAAGCTCAGTCTGGTTATATACACTTTTGTGCTGTTCGCCGCTATTCGGAGGATTTCTGCCCTCGAATGTGCTCTACTATACTCTGCTTGGTCCTGTGGATACCAGCCATAGTGGTCGAGGCACGTTACGTTAAGTCAGGCTACGTTTCATTAGATTACGTTAGGATAATTTTGGTTAGGATACCTGCGACTTTCACGCTATACACTACTATCAGGTGTATTTCTGTGATCCCCTCTGCTCTACTACATTACGTTTCGGTTTGGGGAGGCCACGAGTAGTGGTGGTGGCACATTGCGCTCAGATATGCTTCGTTACTTTAGGTTAGGTTATGTCAGGTTCTGTTAGGATATCTCCAAATCTTGTGCTGTACACTGCTATTCGGTGGATTTCAGTGGTCGTCAGTGCAATACTACATTCTGCTGGACTCCAGGGATGCTAGGTGCTGTGGTCAAGGCACGTTGCGTTGAGCTATGCTATGTTGGGTTGTGTTACGTTAAGTCAGGTTAGGTTAGGTTATATTCGTCTTTGGTGATATACACTGCAATGCGGTGGATTTCTGCGCCCAACTGTGCTCTAGTACATTCTGCTTGTCTTTGTGGAGGACAGCAATGTTGGTCCCGCCATGTTAGGTTGTGTTGCGTTACGCTCGGTTATGCTACGTTTGGCTAGGTAAGGATGGGCTTCTTCGACTATCGTGCTATACACTGCTGTTCCGCGGTCCTCTGCCCTATAATGCGCTCTAATATGCCCTGCTTGGCACCGGCGTGTCCAGTGGTAGTGGTCTCGGCACGTTAGGTTGAGTAGTGTTGCGTTCCGTTTTGCTAGGTTAGGAAGGCTCGGTTAGGAATTCATTGACTTTTGTGCTATAGACTGCTATTCGGAGGACTTCTGCGCTTTGCATTCCTGTACTATACTCAGCTCGACACTGGAGAGACGAGTAATAGTGGTCGCGGCCCGCCCGGCTGTGATATGTCACGTTTGTTTAGGACAGGCTAGGCTAAGTTTGGGCAGGATAGCAATGACTTACGTGGTGTACACTGTTATTCCGTATATTTCTGTGATCTACTGTGTTTTACTGCATTCTGCTGGGCTCTGTGCTGGCCACGTCCGGTTATGTTATGTTAGGCATGGTTAGGTAAGAATACCTACGGCCTTTGTGCTATTCAATGCAACGCGGTGGATTTCTGCGCTCTGCAGTGCTGTAGTATATTCTACTTGGATCAGGGGAGGCCGGCAGTAGCGGTCTCGGCACGTTAGGTTGGGCCTCGCTACGTTTGCTTGTGATACGTTTGGTTAGGTTGGGATGGGCTACATCGCCTCTTGTGCTATATATCGTTATTCTGTCGATATCTGCGCTCTTATGTGCTCTAGTACGCTATGCTTGGCGCTGGAATGGCCAGCATTATTGGTCTCGTCACGGTACGTTGTGTTACACTACGCTGGGATAGGAGACATTAGGTCAAGTTAGGTAAGGATATATGTTGCTTATGTGCTATACACTGCAATGCGGTGGATTTCTGTGCTCTGATGTGCTTCAGCATATTCTCCTCGACTCTGGGGAGGCGAGCAATAGTGACCGCGGTACGTTACGTTGAGGTAGGCGAAGTTTGGCTAGGTTACGTTGGCTTGGGTTACGCCTGGATAGATATGACTTTTGTGCTCTACACAGCGATTCCAGGGACATCTTCGCCGTACTGTCCTCTAGTAAGTTTTGCTCAACTCTGTGGAGGCCAGCAATAGTGGCCGGTGTACGTTAGGTTTAGTTATGTTACGTTCTGCGCTCTACTGTCCTCTGATATGTTTTGCACGTTTCTGGGGATGCCAGCAATAGTGGTTGCGGTCCGCTAGGTTCAGTTCTGCTACGTTTGCCTACGATAAGATTGAATATATTAGGACAGGACAGCATTGACTATCGTGTTATACACTGCTATTCGGTGGACTTCTGCGATCCAGTGTGCTCTAGTATGCTCCGCTTGGCTCTCGGGAGGCCAGCAGCAGTGGTCTCGGCACGTTTCTTTGATTTTAGCAATCCATGCAAATATTACGTTTTGCTACGATAGGGTAGGCTACTCTGTCCCTTGTGCTGTACACCGCTATTCGGTTGACCTGTGCGCTCTAATGTGCACTAATATGCTCTGCTTGGCGCAGTGTAGGCCAGCAATATTGGTCTCGTCACTTTATGTCGGGTTACACCACGTTTGGATAGGTTATGTTATCCTCTACTACGTTCTGCTTTGCTTTGTGGAGGCCAGTGGCAGTGGTCGCGGGACGTTATGTTGAGCTATGCTACGTTCGGTTAGGTCAGGTTAGGACAGGTTAGGTTGGGATATCTACGGCTTTTTTGCGATACATTGCAATTCGTTGGATTTCTGCGCTCTGCAGTGCTGTCGTATATTCTACTTGGATCAGAGGAGTCCGTCAGTAGCGGTCTCGGCACGTTAGATTGGGCCTAGCTACGTTTGCTTGTGATGCGTTTGGTTAGGTTGGGATAGGCTACATCGCATCTTGTGCTATATACCGTTATTCTGTGGATACCTGCGCTCTAATGTGCTCTAGTACGCTATGCTTGGCGCTGGAATGGCCAGCATTTTTGGTCTCGTCACGGTACGTTCTGTTACACTACGCTGGGGTAGGAGACGTTAGGTCAAGTTAGGTAAGGATATATGTCGCTATGTGCTATACACTGCAATGCGGTGAATTTCTGTGCTCTGATGTGCTCCAGCATATTCTCCTCGACTCTGGGGAGGCGAGCAATAGTGACCGCGGTGCGTTACGTTGAGGTAGGCGAAGTTTGGCTAGGTTACGTTGGCTTGGGTTACGCCTGGATAGATATGACTTTTGTGCTCTACACAGCGATTCCAGGGACATCTTCGCCGTACTGTCCTCTAGTAAGTTTTGCTCAACTCTGTGGAGGCCAGCAATAGTGGCCGGTGTACGTTAGGTTTAGTTATGTTACGTTCTGCGCTCTACTGTCCTCTGATATGTTTTGCACGTTTCTGGGGATGCCAGCAATAGTGGTTGCGGTCCGCTAGGTTCAGTTCTGCTACGTTTGCCTACGATAAGATTGAATATATTAGGACAGGACAGCATTGACTATCGTGTTATACACTGCTATTCGGTGGACTTCTGCGATCCAGTGTGCTCTAGTATGCTCCGCTTGGCTCTCGGGAGGCCAGCAGCAGTGGTCTCGGCACGTTTCTTTGATTTTAGCAATCCATGCAAATATTACGTTTTGCTACGATAGGGTAGGCTACTCTGTCCCTTGTGCTGTACACCGCTATTCGGTTGACCTGTGCGCTCTAATGTGCACTAATATGCTCTGCTTGGCGCAGTGTAGGCCAGCAATATTGGTCTCGTCACTTTATGTCGGGTTACACCACGTTTGGATAGGTTATGTTAGGTCAAGTTAGGTCAGGATATGTTTGACCATTTTGCTATAAACTGCAATGCGGTTATATGTTACGTATGGTGAGGTCAGTATGCGATAGTATATATTTTTGTGCTATACGCAGCCATCCGCGGACTTCTGCGCTATACTGTTCTCTTGTATATTCTGCTTGGCACTAGGGATGGCACCAAGTCCCAGCACGTTGGCTAGTGTTAGGCTATGTTTGGTTATATTCTGTTGGTTTGGATAGGGCTTGGGTAGATTTGGCTTTTCTGGTATACACAGCGATTATATGGAATTCCGCGTTCTACTCTCCACTAATGAGTTCCCCTTGACTCTGTTTAGGCCGGTAGTAGTGATCGCGGCAAGATCGGCTCTGTCAGGATACGTTTTGTCGTTTAACAGTTGGTCAAGTTAGGAGAGGGTAGCTTTGGCTTTAGTGGTATAGTCTGCTATAAGGTGGATTTCTGCGCCCTACAGCGCTCTAATATTTTCAGCTTTACTCTGGCAGGGCCAGCAAGGGTGGTCTAGCAAGTTACGATGAGTCAAGCGACGTTCGGTTAGGTTGGGTTCGGATACGTTTGTTATGGATAGCTTTGGCACTAGTGCTGTACAATACTATTCGGTGGATTTCTGCGCTCTACTGCGCTCTACTATGTACTGCTTGGCACTGGGGAGGCCGGAAATAATGGACGCGACACGTCAGCGTAAGTTAGGGTACGTTTGGTTATGTTACGATTCCCTAGGTTGGGAGAGGTTGGCTAAGCCCTTAGCGCTATAGTCTGCTATTAGGTGTATTCCTGCGCCCTACAGTGATCTATTATTTACAGCTTGACACTGGGAATGCCAGCAATAGTGCTGTTGCCACGTCATGTTGGTTCATGTTACGTCCGGTTTGCATGGGTTAGGCCATGTTTGGCTAGGATAGCTTTGCATTTTGCGCTGTAAACTGCTGTTCCGTTGATTTCTCCGCTCCACTTCGCTTTTGTATGCCCTGCTTGAATCTGTAGTGGCCAGAAATAGTTGTCGCAGCACGTCAGTGTAATTTGGGATACTTTCGGTTATGTTAGGATTATCTAGGTTAGGAGAATGTAGCTATGCCCTTAGTGCTATAGCCTGCTATTATGTGTATTCCTGCGGCCTACAGTGCTCTAATGTGTTCTGCTTGGTCCTGGGGTGGCCAGAAGCTATGGTCGCGTCACGTTAGGTTGAGTTATGTTACGTTCGGTTAGGTTGCGTCAGGTTCAGTTTGGTCAGGGTAGCTTCAACTTTTGTGCTGTACACTGTTGCTGAGTGGATTTCTGTTTGGTTATGTTCTGTTGGTTTGGGTTAGGCTTGAGTAGCTTTGGCTTTTCTGGTATACAAAGCGATTATATGGAATTCCGCGTTCAACTCTCCACTACTCCCCTTGACTCTGTTTAGGCCGGTAGTAGTGGACGCGGCAAGCTCGGCTCTGTTAGGATACGTTTTGTCATTTAATGCTTGGTCATGTTAAGAGGTAGCTTTGGCTTTAGTGGTGTAGTCTGCTATTATGCGGATTTCTGCGCCCTACCGTGCTCTAATATTTTCAGCTGGCTCTGGCAAGGCCAGCAAGGGTGGTCTCGGCACGTGGGTACGTGTCAGGTTATGCTCGGTTGGATTGGACCAGGATAAGTTTGATTAGGTGACTTAAACTATTGTGCTATACACTGCTTTTCGGTGGACTTCTGCGCCCTACTCTGCTTTAGAATGCCCTGCGTGGCACTTGGGGGGGAGGGGGCAGCAATAGCGGTTTCGGTAGGTTAAGCTGTGTTAGGCTACGTTCGGTGAAGTTGGATTAGGCTACCCTTCGGTAGGGTAGTTTCATCTTTTCCGCTGTACACTGCTCATCGGTGGATTTCTGCGCTCTACTGTGCTCTAGTATGCCCTCCTTGGCTCTCAGGAGGGCAACAATTGCGGTATCTGCACGTTAGGTTGAATCGGGCTGTGTTTGGTTATGTCCTATTTCTTTGGGTTAGAGTTGAGTAGCTTTGACTCTTATGATATACATTGCGATTGTACAGATTTCTGCGTTTCACTTTCCACTAGTTTGTCCCGACTGGCTCCGAGGAGGCCAGCAATAGTGGTTGCGTCACGTTAGGCTGTGTTATGTTACGTTTGCTTATGTTACGATAGGTTATGTTAATAGGGGTAGCTTCAACTTTAGCGCTTTAGTCCGCTATTAGGTGGACTTCTGCGCCCTACAGTACTCTAGCATGCTCAGCTTGGCTCTGGGAATGCCAGCAATAGTGCTCGCGGCACGTTAGGTTGGGTTACGTTATATTTGGATATGTTACGACTGGCTAGGTTAGGAGAGGACAGCTATCACTTTAGCGCTATAGTCTTCTAATAAGTGGATTTCCGCGTCATGCAGTTTTCTAACGTGTTGAGCGTGACTCTGGGAAGGCCAGCGATAGTGCTCTCGGCACGTTACGATGAGTCCCGTTACGTTCAGTCAGGTTGGGTTAGTCTAAGTTCGGGTAGGACAGCTTCAACTTTTGTGCCGTACAATGCTATTCGGTGCATCTTTGCGCTCTGCTGTCCTCTAGTATGCCCTGCTTTGCACTGGGGAGGGCAGCAATAGCGGTCTCGGCACGATACGTTGAGTTAGCCTATGTTTGGCTATGTTCTGCTAGTTTTGGTTAGATTTGGATAGCTTTGACTCCTCCGATACGTACCCCGATTCTACGGATTTCTGCATTCTACTCTCCACTAGTGTGCTCTGCTTGGCTCTGTGGTGGACAGAAATTGTGGTCGCGGCACGTAAGGTTGTGTTAGGTTACGCTCGGTTATGTTACGATTGGATAGGTTAGTGGGGGATAGAACTGGCTTTAGTGCTATAGTCTGTATTAGTTGGACTTCTGCGGCCTACAGTGCTCTAACGTCTTCAGCTAGGCTCTGGGAAGGACAGCAATAGTATTATCTGCACGTTGCGTTGAGTCACGTTACGTTCGGTTGGGTTGGGTTAGGGTAGGTTTGGTTATGGTAACAGTAACTTTAGTGCTGTTCACTACTTTTCAGAGGACTTCAGTTCTCTGCTGCGCTCTAGTATGTCCTGCTTGGCTACGGGCTGAGGGGCTGGGGGCAATATCGGCTACGCTACGATAGGTTTGGTTGGGCTGTGTTTGGATATATCCTCTTGGTTTGGGTGAGGCTTTCGTAGCTTTTACTTTTCCGATATATACTGCGATTCTATGGATTTCTCCGCTCTACTCTCCTCTAGTGTGTTCTTCATTGCTCTGTGGAGGACAGAAATAGTGGTCGCGGCACGTTAGGCTATGTTGGGTTGCGTTTGATTCTTTTGCGGATGGTTATGTTAGGAGAAGATGGCTTCGACTTTATTGCTATTTTCTGCTATAAGTTGGATTTCTGCGCGCTACAGTGCTCCGGCATTTACTGCTTGGCTCTGGGAAGGCCAGAAACAGGGGCCTTGGCACGTTGTGTTGTGTCAGGTAACGTTCGGTTAGGCTGGCTTAGCCCATGTTTCGTCAGGATTTCTTTAACTTATGTGCTGTACACTGCTGCTCGGTGGATTTCTGCGCTCTACTGCGCCCTAGTATGTCCTTCGCGGCACTGAGGTGGCAGAAATAGTGGTCGCGACTCGTCTGGGTAAATCAGTATACGGTCGGTTATGTTACGATTCCTTATGTTAGGAGAGGGTAGCTGTGCCTCTAGTGCTATAGCCTGCCATTAGATGAATTTCTGCAACCTACAGTGCTTCAATATTTTCAGCTTGGCTCTGGGAAGGGTAGCAATAGCGATCTCGGCACGTTAGGTTCAGTTATGCTATGTTTGTATATGATCCGTTGGGTTAGGTTCGGGTAGCTGTGACTTTTCTGATATACACTGCGATTCTATGGATTTCAGCGTTACACTCTGGACTAATGAGATCTGCTTAGCTCTGGGGTGGCAGTAATACTGGTCGCAGCACGTCTGTGTAACTCAGTATACGGTCGGTTATGATACGATTCCTTATGTCAGGAGAGGGTAGCTATGCCTCTAGTGCTATAGCCTGCCATTAGATGAATTTCTGCACCCTACAGCGCTTCAATATTTTCAGCTTGTCTCTGGGAAGGATAGCAATAGCGATCTCGGCACGTTAGGTTCAGTTATGCTATGTTTGTATATGATCAGTTGGGTTAGGTTCGGGTAGATGTGACTTTTCTGATATACACTGCGATTCTATGGATTTCAGCGCTTCACTCTGGACTATTGAGTTCTGCTTAGCTCTGGGGAGGCCAGAACTAGACGTCGCGGCACGTTAAGTTGAGTTAGGATACGTTAGGTTATGTTACGGATGGTTGGGTTAGGAGAGGTATATTGACCATAGCGCTTTAGTCTGCTATTAGGTGGATTCCTGTGCCCTACCTTGCTCTAATGCATTCAGCTTGAAAATGGGAGGGCCAGCAATAGTTGTCTCGGGACGTTATCTTGGGTCAAATTACGTTCGGTTAGGCTAGATTGGGCTATGTTTGGTCGGACCAGCATTAACTTTTTTGCTGTACACTGCGATACGTCGGATTTCTGCGCTCTACTGTCTTCTAGTACTAGAAGTCCTCTAGAAGAGGCCGGAAAGAATGGTTGCGGCTCGTTACGATGAGATAGGTTACGTTTGGCTATGTTACGGTTGGTTAAGTTAGGAGAGGACATCTTTGACATTATTGCTATAGACTACTATTAAATGTATTTCTGAGCCCTACACTGCTCTAGTATTTTCAGCTTGGCTCTGGGAAGGCCAGAAATAGTGATGACGGCACGTTATATTCAGTGAGGTTACGTTTGGTAATGACGGGTTGGGCTAAGTTTGGTTTGGGTAGGTTTAAATTTTGTGCTGTACACTGCTATTCGGCGGACTTTTGCGCTCTGCTGTGCGCTAGTGTGTCCAGCTTATCTCTGGGAATGCCAGCATTAATGTCCGCGGCATGTAAGTTTGAATTATGTTACGTTCGGTTGTGTTACGGTTGGTAATGATAGGAGAGGGTAGCTTTAACTTTAGTGCTATAGTCAGCTATTAGGAGGACTTCTGAGAACTACAGTTCTGTAATATTTTCAGCTTAGTTATGGGAAGGATAGAAAGAGTGGTCTGGGCACGTTATGTTGGGAATGGTTACTTTCGGTTGGGTTGGATTTGGCTAAGTTTGGCTAGGATAGCTTTAACTTTTGTGTTTACACTGCTGCTCGGTCGATTTCTTCACTCTTCTGGGGTGGGCAGCAATAGCGGTCTCGGCATGTTAGTATGAGTTAGGCTGTGTTCGGCTCCGTTCCGTTGGTTTGGGATAGGATTGGGTGGCTCCGATTGTTCTGATGTAACTGCGAATCAGTGTGTTTCTGCGGTCTACTCTCCACAAATGTTTCTGCTTGTCTCTGGGGAGGCCGGCGGTAGTGGTCGCGACACGTTAGATTGAGTTAGGTTGCGCTTGGTTATGTCACAGTTGCTTAGGTTAGAAGTGGATAGCTTTGACTTTACTGCCCTAGTCTGCTATTAGGTGGATTTCTGCGCCCTACAGTGCGCTAATATTTTCATCTCGTCTCTGGGAATGCCAGCAATAGTGGCCTCGGCAAGTTACGTTTTAGTCAGGTTGCGCTCGATTAATTCGGGATATGATAAGTTTGGAAAGGATAGCTTCAACTTTGTGCTGTACACTGATATTCGGTGGACCTCTGGCTCTGCAGCGCTTTAGCATATTCGGCCTGGCTCTGGGGAGTGCAGCAATAGCGCTTTCCCCACGACAGGTTGAGTTAGGCTATGTTGGCTATGTTTCGTTGGTTTGCGTTACGTTTGGGCAGCTTTGGCCTTTCCGATGTACGCAGAGGTTGTATGGATTTCTGCGTTCTACTTACCGCTAGTGTACTCTGCTTGGCTCTGGCGTGGCCAGCAATAGTAGCCGCGGCATGTTAGGTTGAGACATGTTTCATTCGGTTATGTAACGATTGACTAGGTTAGGGGAGGATATCTTTGACTTTAGTGCTACTGTCTACTATCAGGTTGGTTCATGCTCCTTACGTTGCCTAGTATTTTCAGCTTGGCTCTAGGAAGGCCAGCGACAGTGGTCTCGGCACGTTATGGTGGTTCATTTGCGTCCGATTAGGTATGTTTACACTATGCGTGGACAGGATAGCTTTAACTATTGCAATGTACACTGCTATTCGGTGGATTCCTGCGCTCTGCTGCTATCTAGCATGTCCTGCTTGGCTCTGGGGTGGGCAGCAATAGCGATCTCGGTACCTTAGCTTGAGTTAGGCTATGTTTGGCTATGTTCTGTTGGTTTAGGTGAGTTCTGGGTTGCCATGATCCTTCTGATATACACTGCGATTCTAGGGGCTTCTGAGTTCTACTCTCCACTAATGTGCTCTTCCTGGCTCTGGGGAGGACAGAAATTGTCGTCGCGGAAAGTTAGGCTGAGTTAGGTTACGTTCGATTATGTTAAGGTCGGTGAAGTTCGGAGAGGAGAGCTTTGACCTTTGTGCTGTATTCTCCTATTAGGTGTATTTGTGATCCCGACAGTGCTCAAACATTTTCGGCTCGGCTCTGTGAAGGACAGCAACAGTGGTCTCAGAAAGTTACGCTGAGTTGGGTTAAATCCGGTTAGGATGGGTTAGGCTAAGTTTGTTCAGGATAGCTGTGACTTTTGTGCCGTACGCTGCTGTTTGTTGGATTTCTGCCCTCTACTGTGCTGTAGTACGTCCTGCT
>NW_016916241.1:0-5612 GCF_001483705.2 Eufriesea mexicana | reverse complement strand
ATTTGTTTATGTTCCGTTGGTTTGGGCAAGGTTTGGGTAGCCTATTCTTTTCTGATACAGGCTGCGGCTCTATGGAATTCTGCGCTCTGCTCTCCACTAATGTGTTCTGCTCCACCCCCAGGAGGCAAGCAATAGCATTTGCGGCACATTAGGTTGAGCTATGTTACGTTCGGTCATGTTTCGCCTGGCGGGGTTAGGAGAGGTGTGCTTTGACTTTAGTGCAATAGTCTGCTATTAGGTGGACTTTTGCGACCTGCAGTGCTATAACATTCTCATCTTGGCTCTGGGAAGCACAGCAATAGTGGCCTCAGCACGTTATGTTGTGTCAGGCAACGTCCGGTTAGGTTGGGTTAGGCGAAGTTTGTTCATTGTAGCTGTAACTTTTGGCCGTACGCTGCTTTAAGGTGTATTTCCGCAACTGCTGCCCTCTAGTGCGTCCCGCTTGACTCTGTGGAGTGCAGAAATAGAGGTCTCGGCACTTCAGGTTGAGTCATGCTATGTTTGGTTATTCCCTGTTTGTTTGGGTTAGGTATGGGTAGCTTTGACATTTGTGATACACACTGCGACCCTATGTATTTCTGCGTTCTACTCTCCAATAATGTGTTCTGCTTGGCTCTGCGAAGGCCAGCAGTAGTTTTCGCGGCAGGTTACGCGCAGTTAGGCTACGTTCGGTAGGGTTGCGTTAGGGTAAGTTACCTAACGTAACCGAACGTAACCTAACCTTACCCAACCTAACCTAATCTAACCTAACCCGACCTAACATAACCTAATCTAACGTAACAAATCCTAACTTAACCAAACGTAACATAATTCAGCCTAACGTGCCGCGAACACTATTGCTTGCCTCCGCGTAGCCAAGCAGAGCCTATTAGAGCACACAAGAGCGCAGAAATTCACTGAAAAGCAGCGTATAGCAAAAAAGTCGAAGCCATCCTAACCAAACATATCCTAACCTAGCCAAGCCAACCGTAACTGAACTCAACCTGGCGTGCCGCGACCATACTTGCTGGCCTCCCTAGAGCCAAGCAGATTATATTTGAGCGCAGCGGATTGCAGGAATCTACTGAGCATCAGTTTATACCACAAAAGTCAAAGGCATCCTATCCTAACCTAAACAAACGTGACATAAGCACACGTAACGTAATACAACCTGACGTGCTACGGCAGCTATTGTTGGCATCGCAAGAGCCAAGCATAGAATAGCAGAGCAATGTAGGACGCAGAAATCGCCCAAAAGTAGCGTACAGCAAAAATTTATGGGATATCCTGTCAAAATCTGACCTACCCCAACCCAATCAAGCGCAACCAATCAAAACTTCACTTGCCTAGCTCACAATTGCTGGCAACCCTACCGCCAAGCAGGGCTTATTAGATGGGAGTAGAGCGCAGATGTCCATAGAGTGGCAGAGTATTGCACGAAAGTTAATTATATCCTAGCCTAGTCAGGCCTAACCTAACTTAGCCAAATGTAAAATAACTGAACATAACGAGCTGAGACTACTATTACTGGCATGCCCACAGTCAAGCAGGGAGCAGTAGAGCAATGTAAAGCGTGGAAATCCTGGGAATACCGGCGCATAGCACAAAAGTAAACGCTATTCTATTCTAACTCAACCAATCGTATCATAAGCGGACGTAGCGTAACCCAAACACACGTGTCACGAATGCCACTACTGGCATCACGAGAGCTGAGCAGAGTGCAGCAGAGCAATTTAGGACGCTGGAATCGTCCGAATAGCATTGTATAGCAAAAAAGTAAGAGATATCCTGCCCGAATCTGACCTTGCCTGGCCAACCCGAACGTAACCAATCTCAACCCAACGTACCTAGCCCACATTTTCGGGCCTGCATGTCGTTAAGCAGGGCATACTAGAGGTGAGTAGAGCGCAGAGGTCCATAGAATGGCAGTGTATAGCACGAAAGTCAGAAATATCCTAACCAAACCAAAACCAACCTAACCAAACCAAACGTAACCTACCTCATCCTAACGCGCCGCGGCCACCGTTTCAAGCATTCCCAGATCCAAGCAGGGAGACCTAGATACCAGTAGAGTGCAGAAATCCACCGAATAGCAGTGTACAGCGTAAAGGTCAAAACCAGCCTAACCTAATACAGCGTAAATTAACCTAGATAAACGGGGTCTAACTCAACCAAGTGTGCTGCGGCCACCGTTTCTGGCATACCCAGAGCAAAGCAGGGAATAGTAGACAAGGCAGAGCGCAGAAACCCACCGAGTAGCAGTGTACAACGCAAAGGTCGAAGCTATCATCCCCTAACATAACCAAGCGTAACACAACCAATAGTAGCCTGACTCAAACAAACGGGCCTAGACCACTATGGCTGACTTCCTGAGAGCAAAGCAGAATATACTAGAGCAGAGGGTGGCACATGAATCCGCTGGACTGATGTGCAAGGCACAAAAGTCAGGGTCATCATAACCAAACATAACCTAACCTAATCCATCCAAACGTAACCTATCTCAACCAAACATGCCGAGATCACAATTGACGGCCTCCCAGAGTCAAGCTGAACATACTGGAGCGTAGTAGAGCACAGTAATCATCCGCAATGCAGTGTGCGGCACAAAAGACGAAGGTATCCTTACCTAACCTCTACTAAGCCAGCAAACTTAAGCGTAACATAGCTGAGCATAACGTGCCGAGAATAATCTTGCTGATTCCCCCGGGACAAACAGGGCATATTAGAGCAATGTAGAAAGCCGAAGTACAAAGTATAGCGGTGTAAAGCATAAGAGTCAAGCCTACACCATCCTAAGCTAGCCATACGCAGCAAAACCGAACGTCATATGTCTCAAACAAGCGTGCCGAGAACATTGTTGCTATCCTCCTCAGAGCCAAGCAGAACACACTAGAGCGCAGTAGAGAGCAGAAAGCCACCAAGCAGCAGTGTATAGAGCAAAAGTCAGAGACATCCTGACCTAACCTTGCATATAGCACAAAAGTAAACGCTATTCTATTCTAACTCAACCAATCGTATCACAAGCGGACGTAGCGTAACCCAAACACACGTGTCACGAATGCCACTACTGGCATCACGAGAGCTGAGCAGAGTGCAGCAGAGCAATTTAGGACGCTGGAATCGTCCGAACAGCATTGTATAGCAAAAAAGTAAGAGATATCCTGCCCGAATCTGACCTTGCCTGGCCAACCCGAACGTAACCAATCTCAACCCAACGTACCTAGCCCACATTTTCTGGCCTGCATGACGTTAAGCAGGGCATACTAGAGGTGAGTAGAGCGCAGAGGTCCATAGAATGGCAGTGTATAGCACGAAAGTCAGAAATATCCTAACCAAACCAAAACCAACCTAACCGAACCAAACGTAACCTACCTCATCCTAACGCGCCGCGGCCACCATTTCAAGCATTCCCAGATCCAAGCAGGGAGACCTAGATACCAGTAGAGTGCAGAAATCCACCGAATAGCAGTGTACAGCGTAAAGGTCAAAACCAGCCTAACCTAATACAGCGTAAATTAACCTAGATAAACGGGGTCTAACTCAACCAAGTGTGCTGCGGCCACCGTTTCTGGCATACCCAGAGCAAAGCAGGGAATAGTAGACAAGGCAGAGCGCAGAAACCCACCGAGTAGCAGTGTACAACGCAAAGGTCGAAGCTATCATCCCCTAACATAACCAAGCGTAACACAACCAATAGTAGCCTGACTCAAACAAACGGGCCTAGACCACTATGGCTGACTTCCTGAGAGCAAAGCAGAATATACTAGAGCAGAGGACGGCACATGAATCCGCTGGACTGATGTGCAAGGCACAAAAGTCAGGGTCATCATAACCAAACATAACCTAACCTAATCCATCCAAACGTAACCTATCTCAACCAAACATGCCGAGATCACAATTGACGGCCTCCCAGAGTCAAGCTGAACATACTGGAGCGTAGTAGAGCACAGTAATCATCCGCAATGCAGTGTGCGGCACAAAAGACGAAGGTATCCTTACCTAACCTCTACTAAGCCAGCAAACTTAAGCGTAACATAGCTGAGCATAACGTGCCGAGAATAATCTTGCTGATTCCCCCGGGACAAACAGGGCATATTAGAGCAATGTAGAAAGCCGAAGTACAAAGTATAGCGGTGTAAAGCATAAGAGTCAAGCCTACACCATCCTAAGCTAGCCATACGCAGCAAAACCGAACGTCATATGTCTCAAACAAGCGTGCCGAGAACATTGTTGCTATCCTCCTCAGAGCCAAGCAGAACACACTAGAGCACAGTAGAGAGCAGAAAGCCACCAAGTAGCAGTGTATAGAGCAAAAGTCAGAGACATCCTAACCTAACCTTGCACAACCTATCGTAAGAAAACTTGGAATAACTGAACCTAACGTTCCGAGACCTCTACTGCAGGCCTCGCTAGAGTCGAGCAGAGCATATTAGAGCAATGAGGATCGCAGAAATCCTCCGAATAGCAGTTTAGAGCACAAAAGTCAAAGTTTTCCTATCCTAACTTAACTAGACGTAATATAAACATAGGTTACATAACTCAACCTAAATTGCCGTGAACAGTACTCTCGGCATCCACAGAAACAATCTGATTGTGGTAGCGCACAGGAGAGCACAGAAGTCCATACGATTGCAGTGTGTAGCACGAAAGTCGAAGCTATCCTATCCTAACACTACGTAACCCAACCTGACCGAACGCAATGTGTCAACCTATTGTGGCACGACCACTACTGCTGGCCTCTCCGGTGGCGAGCAGAGTGTAGTAGAGAAATGCAGAGCACAGAAAACCACCGAATTGCAGTGTGTAGCACAAAAGTCATAGCTACCCTGTCCTAACATAACCAAACGTAACACGAGCAGACGGAACGTAACCCAACCTGACGTGCCACGAACGCTATTTCTGGCCTCATGAGAGCCAAGCAGAGAATAGGAGAGCATTGTAGATCGGTGAAATCGCCCGAATAGCAGTGTACAGCAAGAAAGTAAGAGAAATGATAACCTAACCTGACCTAACCTGTCCATATAAGCCGTAACATATCCCAACCTAACGTGCCTAGCATAGAATTTCTGGCCTCCCCACAGCTAAGCCGTGCATATTAGAGGGGATTAGATAACAGGGTTCCATAGAATGGCAGTGTATAGAACGAAAGTCAAAGATATCCTAACCAAATCCAATCGAACCTAATCTAAATAAAAGTAACCTAACTCATCCTAGTCAAGCGCAACATAGACCAACCAAACCTGCCGCGACCGCTGTTGCTGGTCTCCCCAGAGACAGGCACATGCTGGTAGAGCAACGCAGTGCGCAGACATCGACCAAAAGCAGTCTACAACACGCAGACGATGCTATACTGACCAAACCTATCCGAACCTAGCAAAGCCCTGCATAATTTAACACAACCTTGCGTGCCGAGACCACCGTCGCTGGCCGCCCCACAGCCAAGCAGAATATACTAGGGCACAGAAAACCGCAGATCAGCAGCATTGTAGTGTAAAGCGGAATAGAAAAATATACCCTATCATAACCTGGCCTAACCAAACGCAACCAAACGTAACCAATCCCAACCTAATATGTCTAGCCCGCTATTGCTGGCATCCCCATTGCCAAGGGGGGCATATTAGAGGAGAGTAGAA
>NW_016916240.1:0-582 GCF_001483705.2 Eufriesea mexicana | reverse complement strand
TATAGAATTGCAACGTCTATTCCTGGCCAATAGCATCTTTCCTCCTTATTTATGCAAGAACGTTAGCTCACGACGATATTGTTCGAAAATGTCAATAAAATTATATTGTCCAGCCAGATTCAGCAGCATTGCAATGGCTATAGCGGTTGGCTATAGCGCGCCAATAGATATTTCCTCCTTATTTATACAAGAAAGTTAGCTCACCGCGATATTGGCCGAAAATGTCAATAAAATTGAATTTAGCAGCCAGATTCTATAGCACTGCAATGGCTATAGCGTGCCAATCGAATCTTTCCTACTTATTTATGCAACGATGTCAGCTCACCGCGATATTAGTCGAAACTGTCAATAGAATTGGATTTTCCAGCCAGATTCTAGAGCATTGCAATGGCTTTAGCTCGCCAACAGTATCTTTCCTCCGTATTTATGCAAGAAAGTTACATCACGACGATATTTGTCGAAGATGTTAGTAAAATTGTATTTTCCAGACAGATTCAATTGTTTTGCAATGACCATAGCACGCCAATAGAAATCTTCCTCCTTATTTCTGCAAGAAAGTTACCTCGCCACGATATTAGCCGA
>NW_016916239.1:0-513 GCF_001483705.2 Eufriesea mexicana | reverse complement strand
GCCTATGGATTGAAGGCGTCAGGCGATATATTCACCAAGCCATGACAGGTTATAGATTTTGAAGAGAACTATTCTCTGGGAAGTAAATGGCTGTAATTACCATTGGTTGAATGCGTTAGGCGACCTATTCACCAGGCTACATGAGATTATATGTTTTGAATAGACCTATTCTATGGCAAGTAGAAGGCTGTTCTTGCCATTGTGTTCAAGGCGATAGTTCACCAACCTATAACAGATTATAGATATTGAATAGACCTATTCTCTGGCAAGGAGATGGCTGCACTTGCCATTCGATTGGATGCGATAGGCGATCTATTCACCAAGCTATAACATGTTATAGATTTTGAATAGACATATTCTCTGGCATACAGGTGGCTGTACTTGCCATTGGATTCGAGGCGTTAAGCTATCTATTCACCAAGATACAACAGACTATAGATTTTCAGTATGCATATTCTCTGGCAAGAAAGTGGCTGTACTTGCCATTGTATTGAAGGCGTTGGGCGACCTATT
>NW_016916238.1:0-475 GCF_001483705.2 Eufriesea mexicana | reverse complement strand
ATAATTATATTTTCCAGCCTGATTCTGTAGCACTGATGTGGCTATAGCACGCCAATGGAATTTATCCTCCTTATTTACACAAGAAAGTTAGCTCACCACGATAATCGCCGTATATGTGAATAAAATTGTAATTTCCGGAGTGATCCTAAAGCATTGCAATGACTATAGCACGCCAATGGAATCTTTCCTCCCTATTTATGCAAGAAAGCCAGCTCGTCACTATATTATTCGAAAATGTCAGTAAAATTGAAAGTTCCAGGCAGGTTCTATAGCACTGCAATGGCTATAGCACGCCAATAGAATATTTCCTCCTTATTTAGGCATGGAAGTTATCTCACCACGATATTATTCGAAAATGTCAATAAAATTGAATGTTCCAGACACGTTCTATGGCATTAAAACCGCTATAGCAGGTCAATAGAATCTTTCCTCCTTATATATGCAAGGAGGTCAGCTTACCACGATATTGTACGAA
>NW_016916237.1:0-446 GCF_001483705.2 Eufriesea mexicana | reverse complement strand
CAGATCCTTTTGACGTGCTATAGCCATTGCAATGCTGCAGAATCGGGCTGGAAATTTCAATTTAATTGACATTTTGGACTAATATCGTGGTGAGCCAACTTCCTTGCATAAGTAAGGGGGAAATATCCTTTTGACGTGCTATAGCCATTGCAATGCTGCAGAATCGGGCTGGAAATTTCAATTTAATTGACATTTTGGACTAATATCGTGGTGAGCCAACTTCCTTGCATAAGTAATGAGGCAAGATCCTTTTGGCGCGCAGTAGTCATAGCAATGCTGCAGAATCGGGCTGGAAATTTCAATTTAATTGACATTTTGGACTAATATCGTGGTGAGCCAACTTCCTTGCATAAGTAATGAGGCAAGATCCTTTTGGCGCGCAGTAGTCATAGCAATGCTGCAGAATCGGGCTGGAAAGATCAATTTTATTGACATTTTCCATTATT
>NW_016916236.1:0-225 GCF_001483705.2 Eufriesea mexicana | reverse complement strand
GTAGTGACGGCAAGCATCATGGTGATGTGGAGGTGGTCGCTATTCATTTCCACCTCCACCGCCACCCTCCATTCGGTGACACGACGCACGGCTGCCGGCGATGCGAACGTCAAATCCACGATGGATGTGCCGTTCCACCGGACGCACGTGCTTACGGAACTGCGGTTGAGCAACCGGAGATACAACCCTGCGGACCAATCTTGCAGGGCCTCGCTCCCAGCGTCA
>NW_016916235.1:0-5620 GCF_001483705.2 Eufriesea mexicana | reverse complement strand
TAAAATAGAATTTTCCATCCAGATTCTGTAGCATTCCAGCGGCTATAGCTCGCCAATAGAATCCTTCCTCCATGTTTATGCAAGAATGGTAGCGCACCACCATATTATTCGAAAATGTCATTTAAATTGAATTTTCCGTCAAGATTCCATAGCACAGGAATCGTTATAGCTGACCAATATAATCTCTCAACCTTGTTTCTGCAAGAAAGATAGCTCACCACGATATTAGTAGAAAATGACAATAAAATTGAATTTTCCAGTAAGATTCTATAGCATTGCAGTGCCTATAGCACGCCAATAGAACCTTTCCTCCATGGTTATGCAAGAAAGTTAGCTCACCACGACATTAGTCGAAAATGTCAATGAAATTGAATTTTCCAGCCTGATTCTAACACATTGCAATCGCTATAGCACTCCAAATGGATCTTTCCTAATAACATGTGCAAGGACGATATCTCATCACGATATTAGTAGTAAATGACAATAAAATTGAATTTTCCAGCATGATTCTATAGCGTTGCAATGCGTATAGCATGCCAACAGGATATATCCTCCTGATTTATGGAAGAAAGATAGCTCATCACGATATTAGTCGAAACTTTCAGTAAAATTGAATTTTCCGCCCAGATTCTGTAGCATTGCAGCAGCTATAGCTCGCCAATAGAATCTTTCCTCCATGGTTATGCAAGAAAGTTAGCTCACCACGACATTAGTCGAAAATGTCAATGAAATTGAACTTATCAGCCAGATTCTATAGCATTGCAATGGCAATAGCACGTCAATAGAACCATTCCTCCTTATTTATGGAAGAAAGTCAGCTCACCACGATATCAGTCGACACGGTCAATAGAATTGAACTTTCCTGACAGATTCTACAGCAATGCAAATGCTATAGCACGCCAATGGAATATTTCCTCCTTATTTATGCAAGAAAGGTAGCTCACCACGATATTTGTCGAAACTGTCAATAAAATTGAATTTTCCAGCCAGATTCTGCAGCATTGGAATGGCTATAGCACTCCGAACTGATCTTTCCTCTCTACCAATGCAAGGAAGTCAGCTCAAAACGAAATTGGTCGAAAATGTCAATAAAATTGAATTTTCAAACCACATTCCATATCATTGCAATGTCTATAGCACGCTAATAGAATCTACCCTGCTTCTTTAGGCAAGAAAGGTAGCTCACCACGATAATAGACGAAACTGCCAATAAAATTGAACTTTCCAGCCAGATTCTGTAGCATTGCAATGGCTATAGCACGCCAATAGAATCTTTCCTCCTTATTTATGCAAAAAAGATAGCTCACCACGATATTAGACGAAAATGTCTATAAAATTGAATTTTCCATCCAGATTCTATAGCATTGCAATGGCAATAGCACGTCAATAGAACCTTTCCTCCTTATTTATGGAAGGAAGTTAGCTCACCACGATATTAGTCGAAACGGTCAATAGAATTGAACTTTCCTGACAGATTCTACAGCAATGCAAATGCTATAGCACGCCAATAGAATATTTCCTCCTTATTTATGCGAGAAAGTTAACTCTCCAAGATATTAGTCAAAAATGTCAATAAAATTGAATTTTCCAGGAAGATTCAATAGCATTGCTATGCCTATAGCACGCCAACCGTAGCCTTCCTCCTTATTTGTGCAAAAAAGATAGCTCACCACGATATTAGATGAAAATGTCTATAAAATTGAATTTTCCATCCAGATTCTATAGCATTGCAATGGCAATAGCACGTCAATAGAACCTTTCCTCCTTATTTATGGAAGGAAGTTAGCTCACCACGATATTAGTCGAAACTGTCAATAAAATTGAACTTTCCAGCCAGTTTCTATACCTTTGCAAAGGCTATAACACGCCAATAGGATATTTCCTCCTTACTTATGCAACAAAGGTATCTCACCACAATATTAGTCGAAGATGTCAATAAAATTGAATTCTCCAGCCAGATTTTACGGCATTTCAGCGGCTATAGCGCGTCAATAGTATCTTTCCTCCTTATTTATGCAAGAAAGTTAGCTCACCACTATATTAGTAGAAAATGACAATAAAATTGAATTTTCCAGCAAGATTCTATAGCATTGCAATGCCTATGGCACGCCAATAGAATCTTTTCACCTTATTTATGCAAGAAAGTTAGCTTTCCACGATATTAGTCCAAAATGTCAATAAAATTGAATTTTCCAGCCAGATTCTATGACATTGCAATCGCTATAGCACTCCAATATGGTCTTTCCTCCTAACTTGTGCAAGGAAGATATCTCACCACGATATTAGTAGAAAATGACAATAAAATTGAATTTTCCAGCAAGATTCTATAGCATTGCAATGCATATAGCATGCCAACAGGATATTTCCTCCTGATTTATGGAAGAAAGATAGCTCATCACGATATTAGTCGAAACTTTCAGTAAAATTGAATTTTCCGCCCAGATTCTGTAGCATTGCAGCAGCTATAGCTCGCCAATAGAATCTTTCCTCCATGGTTATGCAAGAAAGTTAGCTCACCACGACATTAGTCGAAAATGTCAATGAAATTGATCTTATCAGCCAGATTCTATAGCATTGCAATGGCTATAGCACGCCAATAGAATCTTTCCTCCTTATTTATGCAAAAAAGATAGCTCACCACGATATTAGTCGAAAATGTCAATAAAATTGAATTTTCCATCGAGATTCTACAGCATTGCAATGGCAATAACACGCCAATGGAACCTTTCCACCTTATTTATGCGAGAAAGTTAACTCACCACGATATCAGCCGAAAATGTCAATAAAATAGAATTTTCCATCCAGATTCTGTAGTATTCCAGCGGCTATAGCTCGCCAATAGAATCTTTCCTCCATGTTTATGCAAGAAAGGAAACTCACCACAATATTAGTCGAAGATGTCAATAAAATTGAATTCTCCTGCCAGATTTTACAGCATTTCAGCGGCTATAGCACGTCAATAGTATCTTTCCTCCTTATTTATGCAAGAAAGTTAGATCACCAATATATTAGCAGAAAATGACAATAAAATTGAATTTTCCAGCAAGATTCTATAGCATTGCAATGCCTATAGCACCCCAACAGTGTCTTTTCACCTTAGTTATGCAAGAAAGTTAGCTTTCCACGATATTAGTCCAAAATGTCAATAAAATTGAATTTTCCAGCCAGATTCTATGACATTGCAATCGCTATAGCACTCCAAATGGATCTTTCATCCCAACTTGTGCAAGGACGATCTCTCACCACGATATTAGTAGAAAATGACCATAAAATTGTATTTTCCAGCAAGATTCTATAGCATTGCAATGCCTATAGCACGCCAATAGAATCTTTTCACCTTATTTATGCAAGAAAGTTAGCTTTCCACGATATTAGACGAAAATGTGTATAAAATTGAACTTTCCAGCCAGATACTATAGCATTGCAAAGGCTATAGCACTCCAGAACGATCTTTCCTCCTTACCTAGGGAAGGAAGTTAGCTCACCACGATATAAGTAGAAATTGACAAGAAAATTGAATTTTCCAGCAAGATTCTATAGCATTGCAATGCCTATGGCACGCCAATAGAATCTTTTCACTTTATTTATGCAAGAAAGATAGCTTTCCACGATATTAGTCCAAAATGTCAATAAAATTGAATTTTCCAGCCAGATTCTATGACATTGCAATCGCTATAGCACTCCAATATGGTCTTTCCTCCTAACTTGTGCAAGGAAGATATCTCACCACGATATTAGTAGAAAATGACAATAAAATTGAATTTTCCAGCAAGATTCTATAGCATTGCAATGCATATAGCATGCCAACAGGATATTTCCTCCTGATTTATGGAAGAAAGATAGCTCATCACGATATTAGTCGAAACTTTCAGTAAAATTGAATTTTCCGCCCAGATTCTGTAGCATTGCAGCAGCTATAGCTCGCCAATAGAGTCTTTCCTCCATGGTTATGCAAGAAAGATAGCTCACCACGACATTCGTCGAAAATGTTAATGAAATTGATCTTATCAGCCAGATTCTATAGCATTGCAATGGCAATAGCACGTCAATAGAACCATTCCTCCTTATTTATGGAAGAAAGTCAGCTCACCACGATATCAGTCGACACGGTCAATAGAATTGAACTTTCCTGACAGATTCTACAGCAATGCAAATGCTACAGCACGCCAATGGAATATTTCCTCCTTATTTATGCAAGAAAGGTAGCTCACCACGATATTAGTCAAAAATGCCAATAAAATTATATTTTCCGGACAGATTCTTCTGTATTGGAGTGGCTATAGCACTCCAAATGGATTTTTCCTCCTTACGCATGCAAGGAAGTTAGCTCACCACGATATTAGACGAAACTGTCAATAAAATTGAATATTCCAGCCAGATTCTATGACATTGCAATCGCTATTGCACTCCAAAATGATCTTTCCTCCTAACTTGTGCAAGGAAGATATCTCACCACGATATTAGTAGAAAATGAAAATAAAATTGAATTTTCCAACAAGATTCTATAGCGTTGCAATGCCTGTAGCATGCCAACAGAATCTTTCCTCCTGTTTTATGGACGAAAGATAGCACATCACGATATTAGTCGAAACTGTCAATAAAATTGAACTTTCCATCCAGATTCCAGAGCATTGCAATGGCTATTGCACGCCAAAAGTATCTTTCTTCCTTATTTATGAAAGAAAGTTAGCTCTCCACGATATTAGCCGAGAATGTCGATAAAATTAAACTTTGAAACCACATTCTATATCATTGCAACGTCTATAGCACGCCAATGGAATCTGCCCTGCTTATTTAGGCAAGAAAGATTGCTCACCACGTTAATATTCGAGACTGTCAATAATATTGAACTTTCCAGCCAGATTCTAGAGAACTGCAAAGCCTAGAGCACGCCAATAGAATCTTTCTGCCTTATTTATGCGAGAAAGTTAACTCACAACGATATTAGCCGAAAATGTCAATAAAATAGAATTTTCCATCCAGATTCTGTAGCACTCCAGCGGCTATAGCTCGCCAATAGAATCTTTCCTCCATGTTTATGCAAGAATGTTAGCGCACCACCATATTATTCGAAAATGTCATTAAAATTGAATTTTCCGCCAAGATTCCATAGCATAGCAATGGTTATAGCTGACCAATAAAATCTCTCATCCTTGTTTATGCAAGAAAGTTAGCTCACCACGATATTAGTAGGAAATGACAATAAAATTGAATTTTCCAGCCTGATTCTAACACATTGCAATCGTTATAGCACTCCAAATGGATCTTTCCTAATAACATGTGCAAGGACGATATCTCACCACGATATAATACGAAACTGTCAATAAAATTGAATATTCCAGCCAGATTCTATGACATTGCAATCGCTATAGCACTCCAAAATGATCTTTCCTCGTAACTTGTGCAAGGAAGATATCTCCCACGATATTAGCAGAAAATGACAATAAAATTGAATTTTCCATTTATGGAAGAAAGATAGCTCATCACGATATTAGTCGAAACTTTCAGTAAAATTGAATTTTACGCCTAGATTCTGTAGCATTGCAGCAGCTGTAGATCGCCAATAGAATCTTTCCTCCATGGTTATGCAAGAAAGTTAGCTCACCACGACATTAGTCGA
>NW_016916234.1:0-2446 GCF_001483705.2 Eufriesea mexicana | reverse complement strand
CACTCTATTGTACTTTACTGAACTCTGCTCGTCTCAGGGGAGTCCAGCAATAGTGGTCGCGGCACGATAGGTTTTGCAATGATGGGTTTGTTAACGTTACGAATTGATAGGGTAGGATAGCTTTGACTCTTATGCTACACACCGCTATTCGGTGGACCTTTTCGCTCTACTGCGCTTCAGTATATTCTGCTTGGCTGGTGGGAGGCCAGCAATACTGGTCTCGGCACGATAGGTTATGTTAGGGTGCGTTTCGATATGTTACGCTTAGTCAGGTTTGGACAGGATAGCTTTGACTTTTGTGCTATACACTGCTCTACCGGTGTTTTCTGCGCTCTACTGTGCTCTAATATGCTCTGCTTGGCTATGGTGAGGCCAGCTGTAGTGGCCTCGGCTCGTTATGCTTAGATATGTTGCGTCTGGCTATGTTACGTTTGGTTAGGTTAGGACAGGGTTGCTTATACTTTTGTGCTGTACACTGCAATCCGATGAACATCTGCGCTCCACTTTGCTCTAACGTGTTCTGCCTTGCTCTGGGTAGACCAGCAATTGTGGCATTGGCACTTTAGGTTTTGTTAGGTTACGTACGGTTAAGTCAGTTTAAGTCAAGTTTTGAAAGGATGGCTTTGACATTTGCGCTATTCACCGCTATCCTGTCTATAACTGCGATCTGCATTGCTCTACTATCATCCGCCTTCCTCTGGGAGACTTGCAATTGTGGTCGTGGTACGTTTGTCTGAGGTGTGTTACGTTAGATTAGTTATGGTTTGGTTAGGTTTGGACTGAGTAGCCTGGACTTTTGTGCTATACACTACTATTCGGTGGATTTCTGTGCTCCTCTGCGCTCGAATATTCCCTGATTGGAGCTGCGGAGTCCAGCATTAGCGGCCTCGGCGTGTTAGATTGTGTTAGGCTGCATTTGGTTGAGATACGCTTGGATAGGTCAGGACAGGGTAGCTATGCCCTTTGGTCTGTACGCAGATATTCGGTGAATTTCTGCGTTCTACTGTGATTTAACATTCCCTGCTTCGCTCTGCGATTTCCAGAAATGGTAGTAGCGGGGCGTGAGTATGTGCTATGTTACGTTTAGTTAGGTTATGTTTGTTTGTGTTAGATTAGGGTATCCGTGACTCCCGTGCTAAAACTGCCATTATGTGGACCTCTGCGATATACTCCTCCCCAATATGCCCCGCTTGGCGATCGGAAGTCCTGGAACACTTGCATAGGGACTTTAGGTTAGGACTGGTTACGTACGGTTATGTTAGGTTAGGACAGGTTATGTTAGGATATCTTCTACTTATCTGCTTTACACTTCAATGCGCCGGATTTCTGCGCTCTAATGCGCTGTAGTATATTCTGCTTGTCTCTGGGAAGGGCAGCAATGGCGGTCTCGGCACACTACGTTGAGTCACGTTACTTTCGGTTCGGTTGGCTTAGGACAACTTTGGACAGTATATCTTTAACTTTTGTGCTGTACACTGTTATTCGGTGGACTTCTGCTTTCTACTGTGCTCTAGCGCGTCCTGCTTGGCTCTGAGGAGGGCAACAATGGCGGACCTGGCAGGATAGGTTGAGTCAGGTTATGTTTGAATATGATCCGTTGGTTTGGGTGATGCTTGGGTGAATTCAACTTTTCTTATTCACACTGCGATTATATGGACTTCTGCGTCCTACTCTACTCGAGTGTGTCCTGCTTGGCTTTGCGGAGTCCAGCAATAGCGGTCGCGGCACGTTATTTTGAGTTAGGTTACATTTGGCTATGTCACGGTTGGTTACGTTAGGACAGGATAGCTATGATTTTATGTCCATAGTCGGACACTAGACGGATTTCTGCCTCCCTCAGCACTCTAAGGCTTTCAGCTTGGCTATGGGAAGGCCAGAAATGGTGGCCGCGGCTCGTTACGTTGTGTCAGGTTACGTTCGGTTACGTAGGGTTAAGCTAAGCTTGTCAGGGTTATATTTAACATTTGTGCTTTTGCTATTCGGCGGATTACGGCGCTCAACTGTGCTCCAGTATGTCCTGCCTGGCGCTGGGGAGGGCAGCAATAGCGGTCCCGGCACGTTAGATTGAGATAGGTTACGCTTTGTTATGTTACGATTGGTAATGTTAGGGGAGGATAGCTTCGACCTTAGTGATATAGTCTGCTAATAGGTGGATTTCTGTTCCCAGCAGTGTTCTAATGCTTTCAGCTTGGCTCTGGGTAGCCCAGCAATAGAGGACGCGTCACGTCACATTGTGTCAGGTTACGCACAGTGCAGTTGGGTTAGGCTAAGTTTGGTGATGATAGCTTTAACTTTTGTGCTGTACACTGCTATTCGTCGGATTTCTGCGCTCCTCTCTGTGCTAGTATTCCTAGCTTGGCTCTGGGAAGGGCAGCAACAGCAATCGTGGTAGAGGCTCGATAGTTTGACATATGTTACCTTTCGCTATGTTACGTTTAGTTAGGTT
>NW_016916233.1:0-18276 GCF_001483705.2 Eufriesea mexicana | reverse complement strand
GTTGTGCCGCGACCACTGATCCTCGCCTCCCCAGGGCCAAGGAGAACACAGTACAGCACAGAAGATAACAGAAGCTCAAGGAATAGCAGTGAAAAGCACAAAAGTCAGAGCAGCCTATCCCAACCAAGCCAAGCACAACACTTCCAAGCGTAACCTAACTCAATGTAACATGACGAAATCATGACTGCTGGCCTCCACATAGACAAGAAGAATGTACTGGAGCACAGTAGTGCACAGAAATCTACCGCTTTGCAGTGAACGTCACAAAAGCCATAAATATCCAGTCCAAACCTGGCCTTACCTAACCTAACCAAGCGTACCATGGCTCCACATGACGTGCGGCGACCACTGCTCGTGGCTTCCCCAGAGCCAAGCAGAACGTAGTAGAGCCCAGTAGATCACAGGAATCCACGGAACAGCTTTGTAAAGATTATAAGACAAGGTAGCCTGTCCTAACCTAACCAAACGTAACAAACCCAAACGAAACGTAACTCAACCTAACAAGGCGAGACAAATATTGCTGGCCAGCCCAGAGTCAAGCAAAGTATACTAGAGCACAGTGGTGCGCAGTAATCCACCGCACTGCAGTGAAGGGCACAAAAGTCGAAGATAACATAACCTAAGCTGACCCAATCTAACTCAGCCAATCGTAGCATAAGTAACATAGCGTTCCGCGACCACTGCTGATGGACTCCACAGTGACAAGCAGGATATAACAGTGCACAGTAGATCACAGGAATTCGCCGCAAAATTGTGTATAGCGCAATAGTCAAAACCATCCAAACCTAACTAAAGATACCGTAACCTAACAAAACGTAGCATAGCTCAGCATGCCATGCCGCAACCACTATTGCTGCGCTCCCGAGATACAACCAGAATACAGTAAAGCACAGTGGAGTGCAGAATCCAAGCGAAAACGGTGTACACCGCGAAGTCAAAGCCATCCTCTCCTAAGCTAACGAACCGTGACATTGCCGGACGAAGTCTAATACAGCCTAATGTGCCAATGCCACTGCTGCCCGCTTACGCAACGCCATGCAGAATATACTAGAGTAAAGTAGAGCGCAGAAATCTAGCGCAATGCGTCTATATCGCAAAAGTCAGAGATACATGGCCGAACGTAAGAGCAGAAATGATAGAGTAGTGTAGATCGCAGAAGCCCATAAGATAGCTGAGTTGAACACAAGAGTCAAAGCTACCCTAGCCTAATGCAAGCGATCCTAACCTAACCAAACGTACTCCGCCTCAAACTCACTTGCCGCGACCAGTATTGCTGGCCCCCACAGTGCCAAGCATAGCAGAGTATTGTATAGTAGTGCGCGGAAATCCACAGTAGAGAAGTTTAGTGCAGAATAGTCGAAGATACGCTACCTAACCAAAGTTAACCTAACACATCAAAGCGCAGGCTCTCCAAAACTTATATAGCGGGACCACCGTTGCAGGCTTCCCCAGTGGCAAGTAGAATATACTGGAGAACCGTATAGCGCAGAGGTCCCCAGCAGTCCAGTGCAAATCACATAAGTCGAAGATATCCTAACCTAACCTGTCCTACCCTAACCTAACCAAGCATAGCATAACTCGACATAACGTGCCGATAGCACAACTGCTGGCCTTCCAAGAGCAAAGCAAGATATATTAGAGCACATCAGAGTGCAGAGGTCCACCGAATATCAGTGTAGAGCGCAAAAGTCAAAGCCATTCTTGCCAAACATATCCTAACCTCACCTAACCGAGCGCTACCTAGCACAACCTATCGTCCCGCGACAACTATTGCTTGCTTCCACACAGCCAAGCTGAACATATTAGAGGAGAGTAGGGCGAAGAAATCCTTAGAATCGCAGTGTACAGCAGAAGAGTCGAACCAATCCGAGCCTAGCCCTAGCTAACATGGCCTAACCAAACGTAACGTAGCTCAATATGACGTGCCGCCGCAACTACTGCTGGAATCCCCAGGGCCAAGCAGGAGATAGTTGAGCACAGTAGAGCGCAGAAGTACAGCGAATAGCATTGTACTCCACGTAGCCACACCTATACAAACCTAAGCAAGACTGTCATAACCTGACTGCACGTAGTCCATCAAAGCCTTAAGTGCCGAGACCACTCTTTCTGGCCAACCCAGAGTCGAACAGAGAGCGACAGAATAATGTAGAGCGCAGAAATGCGCCGAATAGCTGTGTACGGTACAAAAGTAAGAATTATCCTATCCTAATTTAACCAACCATCACATAGCAAAGCGTAACGCAACACAACACCACGTGCAGAGACCTCTGTTGCTGTCCTCCGCACAGCCAAGCAGAACATATTAGTGGAAAGTAGGACGCAGAAATCCATACAATCGCAGTGTACAGCAGAAAGCTCACACATACCCGAACCTAAGCAAAACAAACGTAACCTAACCTAACGTGGGCAAACACAACGTAACATGCCGCGTCCACTATTGCTGGCCCCCACAGGGTCTAGCGGATTAGGGTAGATCGTAGTTGAGCGCAGAAGTCTACCGAATAGCAGTGCACAGCTCAAAAGTCATAGCTATCATGTCCTAACATATCCAAACTAAATATAATCAAAGGTGCATTAACACAACCGAACGTGCGAATCCACTATTCCTGACCTCCCCAGCGACAAGCAGAGGATACTAGAGCTCAGTAGATCACAGAAATCGAACGAACTGCAGTGTACAGCACAAAAGTCAAAGCTATCGTAGTCAAACCAAACCCCTCCTCTCCTAACCAAGCGTAACCTAACTCCGCCTATCGTGTCACGACCACCATTCCTGACCACCCCGCGTTCGAGCAGAGTATAGCAGAGCAATGTAGTGCACAGAAATCCACCGAGTAGCAGTGTATTGCCCAAAAGTCACAGTTATTCTATCCTAACCTAGCAAAACGTAGCATAACCAAGCGCAACATTATCCAACCTAACGTGCCTGGAACACTATTGCTGGCTTCCCAAGTGCCAAGGGGACTATACCGGAGCTCAGTAGAGCGCAGAATTCCAACGAATAGCAGTGTATGCCACGAAAGTCAAAGCTATGCACACATAACGGCTATCGCCTCCTAACCTAGCCAACCGCAACATAACCATACGCAATCTAACACAATCTAGCGTGCCCCGACCACTATTGCTGGCCTCCGCTGAGCCAAGCAGAAAGCATTAGTGGAGAGTGGAACGAAGAAATCCATAGGAACGCAGTGTATATGGAAATAGTAAAAGCCACCAAAACCTAACCCAAACAAACGCAGCATAGACAAAGGTAGATTAACTCAAACTAACGCGCCGAGGCACCTATTGCTGCACTCCCCAGAGACAAGCAGGACATACCTGAGTACACTAGATCCCAGAAGTTACCCGAATAGTTGTGTACAGCACAAAGTGTAAAGCTACCATAATCAAGCTTAGTCTAACCCAACATAACCCAACGAAGCCAGACACATCGTAACGTGCCGAGACTACTATTTATGGCCTTTTCAGAGTCTAGCTGAAATTATTACAGCACTGTAGGGCGCAGAAATCCACCTAACAGAAGACAATATCGCTAGAAGCATGGCTACCCTCTCCTAACCTAGAGATTCGTAACGTAACCTAACGTATCCTAACTTACACTGTCGTGCCTCGACCACAATTAGTGACCTCCCCAGAGCCAAGCGGAACACATTTGTGGTCAGTTGAACGGAGAAATCCATATAACGGCAGTGTATATCTGAAAATTCGAAGCTACACAAGTCTGACCCAAACAAGCAGAACCTAACCAAGCATCCCTCACACAACCTAGTGCGCCGAGACAGCTATTGTTGCCCTCGCCAGAGCCATGCAGGTCATACTAGAGCACGGTAGGGCTCAGAAGCTCGCCGAATTGCAGTGTAAATCACAAAGGTTAAAGCTATCCTAACCTAACTAGGCCTAACGCAACCAAGCCCAAAGTAACCTGACTCAACATAACGTGCCGAATCCTCTATTGCTGGCCTTCCCAGATCGAAGCAGAAAACATTAGAGCAATGTAGGGCGCAAGGATCCATCTAATAGTGGACTACTGCACTGAGGTCGAAGCTGTCTTCTCCTAGTCTAACCAATCGTAACATAGAAAAGCATAAATTATCTCAGCCTAACGTGCCGAAAACGCTATTGCTGCGCTCCCCAGTGCAAAGCAGGACATACTAGAGCCCCGTAGAGTCAAGGAATTCACCGAATGGCAGTGTACAGCACAAAAGAAAAAGCAATCCAGACCAAATTTAGCCTAACACAACTGAACCGAACGTAACATGAAGCACCTTTACGTGCCGAGACCAGTATCGTTGTCCTTCAGAGAGCCTAGCTGGAAACGTTAGAGCACTGCAGGGCGGCGAAATCGAGCTCTTAGCAAACCATAGCACTGAAGTAAATGCTATCCTCTCGTAACCTAGCCAGACGTAAAATAACCAGACGTAACGTAACTCAAACAAACGTGCTGCGACCGCTTCTGCTGTCCGCCACAAAGCCAAGAAGAGCACATTAGTCGAGTGCAGAACGCAAAAACCCGTAGAATAGCAGAGAATATCAGAAAAAGGCTAAACAAACCTATGCCAGTTCAACAGAACGTAGCCAAACGTAGCCTAACTCAACCTGACGTGCCGTTGCCGCTATTGCTGCACTACCCAGAGGAGGCTCAATATATTTGAGCACAGTAGGGTGCAGAAATCCACCTAATAGCAGACTGTAGCACTAAGATCCTAGCTATGCTCTCCTAACATAACCAACCGTAACACAACCAAACGTAGAATAACTCAAACTTACGCGCCACCACAACTATTTCTGGCCTCCCCAGAGTCGAACGAAGCACATTAGTGGAGAGTAGAAGACAGAAATCCATAGAAAGCAGTGCATGTCAGAAATGCCAAAGGTTCGCAAACCTAACGCAAACCAACAGAATATTTTCGAACGTAACCTGACTCAAGATAATACGTCGAGACCACTATTGCTGGCATCCCCAGTGCCGTGCAGGACATACTAGGGAACAGTAGACCGCAGATATGCACCGAAAATCAGTGTACAGCACAAAAGTTATAGCAAAACTAACCACACTTCGCCTAACCCAACCTAACCAAACGTGACACAACTCAACGTAACGTGCCGAGACCACTGCCGCTGGGCTTCCCAGGGCGAAGCTGAAAAGATGAGGGCAGTGTAGGGCGCAGAAATACGCTTATGATCAGACCATAGCACTAAAGTCAAAGCTATCCTCTCCTAACCTAAACAATCGTAGCCTAACACATACCAAAGTGCCCCGACCTGTATTGCAGGCTTCCACAGAGCCAAGCAGTGCAAGTCTATGGAGAGTAGAACGCAGAAATCCATAGAGTCACAGTGTATATCTGAAATGTCAGAGCTAAGCAAATCTAACCCAAACCAATAGAACATAACCGAACATAGCCTAACTCAAGCTAACATGCCGAGACCACTATTGCTGCCCTCCTCAGAGCAAAGCAGGACATATTAGTCGGGAGTAGAGCGCAGAAGTTCATTAAATGCCAGCGTATGGCACAAAAGAGGAAGATACGCCAAACTAATCCAAACGAGCCTAACCTATCCAAATGTAACGTAACAGAATCTATCTCGCAGCGGCCATTACTGCTGACCTCCTCAGAGCATACCAGAGAATAATAGATCATAGTGGAGCGCAGAAATCCACCGAACAGCAGCGCGCAGCAGAAAAGATTTAGCTATCTCAACCAAGGATGTCCATATACTACTTAACCGAACGTAACATGAAACAACATAACGTGCGAGACCACTAATGCGGCCTTCCCGAATCCAGGCTGAAAATATTAAACCGCTGTAGGGTGCAGAAATCCACCTAATAGCATACTATATCACTAAAGCTGAAGTTAACCTCTCCTAACCTAACCAAGCAAAACATATCGAAACGTAACCCATCTAAACCTAACGTGACTCGTCCTCTAATGCTGGCTACCACACAGCCATTTAGAACACATTAGAGGAGAGTAGAGAGCAGAGACCATAGGACCGCTGTGTATATCAGAAAAGTCAAAGCTACCCAAGCCTAACCCAGAGAAGGGAAACATAACCATCATAGCCCGCCTTAACCAAACGTGCCAAGACAGCTATTTTTGCCCTCCCCAGAGCCAAGCAGGACATACTAGAGCGCAGTAGAGCTCACGAATCCACCGAATAGCAGTGTACTGTACAAGAGTTGGACCTACCCAGACCAAACTTAGCCCAACACGGCCTAATCGAACGTCATCTGACACAACATAACGCGCCAAGACCGCTATTTTTGCCCAGCCCAGAGACAAACAGGGCATACTAGAGCACAGGACAGCGCAGAAATCCACCGAACAGCGGCGTACAGCACAAGCGTTATAGTTTTCCTAACCGAGCATTGCCTAACCCAACCTGACCGAACGTAACCAGGCTCATCATAACGAGGCGAGTCAACTGTTTCTGGCCTTGAAAGAGCCAAGCTGATAATAATATAGCACTGTAGGTCGCAGAAATACAATTTGTAGCAGACTATAGAACTTAAGTCACAGATGCCCTCCCCTAACTTAACCAAACGTAACCCAACCAAACCTGACGTGCAGCGGCCGCTATTGCTGGCCTCCTCAGAATTAAGCGGAACACATTAGTGGAGAGTAGAACGCAGTAATCCATATAATCGCAGTGTGTATCAGAAATGTCAAAGCTACCCAAACCTAATCCAAACCAACTGAACATATCCAAACACAGTCTATCACAACCTAACGTGCCGAGACCGCTCTTGCTAACATCTCCAGTGCCATGCAGGACATACTAGAGTTACAGTTGATCGCAGGAATCCACAGAATAGCAGCGTACTGCACAGAACTTAAAGCCACACTGTCCAAACATTGCTTAACCCAACCTCACCGAATGTAACCTGACTCATCATAACGTGCCCGGACCACATTTGCTGGCCTTGCCGGAGCCAAGCTGAAAATATTAGAGTACTGTAGGGCGCCGAAGTCCACCGAACAGCATTGCACAGCGCAAAAGTTAAAGCTATCCGGACCAAACTCAGCCTGACGCAACCTATCCGGACGTAACCTGCCACATCATGACGAGCCGAGACCAAAATTGCTGGCCTTGCTAGAGCCAAGCTGAAAATATTGGAGCACTGCAGGACGCAAAGACTGTCCCAGTAGCAGACTATAGTACTAAAGGCATAGCTATCCTCTCCTAAAGTAGATTATCCTAGCGTAACCAGACGTACCATAAATTAAACCAACGCAACGCGACCATTATTACTGGCCTCGGCAGAGACAAGCGGGACATACTAGGGCGCAGAGAACGCAAAAATCCAACGACTAGCTGTGTGCAGCACAAAATTTTGGGCTATCCTGACAAAACAAATCCTCACCCAACACAACAGAACGTAACATGTTACAATGTAACGTGCAGAGGCAACAGTCGCTGGCCATACCAGGGGCAATCTGAAGATATTAGAGCACGGTAGGTTGAATAAATCCACCCAATATCACACTATAGCACAAAAGTCAAAGCCAGCCTCTCCTGGCGTATCCAACCGTAACACAGCCATGCATAACTCAACTCAAAAAAACGTGCCGCGGACTCAATTGCTGGCCTCCCCAGAGTGAAGCAGGACCGACTGCAGCACAGTAGAGCGCAGAAATCCACCGAATAGCAGTGTACGGCACAAGAGTTAAAGATACCCTGACTATGCTTAGCCTGACGCAACCTACAAGAACGTAAGCTGACATATCATAACGCGACGAGACAACTATTTTTGGCAATGCCAGAGCCAAGCTGCAAATATTAGAGCTCAGTATGGCGCAGAAATCCTCCTAATACCAGACAATAACGCTAGAGCCATAGCTATCCTCTCCTAACTTAGCCAAACGTAACATAGCCAAACGTAGACTAGCACAAAGTAACGTGCCGCGACCACTATTTCTGGCCTCCCCAGAGTCTAGCGGAACACAATAGTGGTGAGTAGAGTGCTGAAATCCATACAATCGCAGTGTATATCAGAAAAGTCTAAGCTACCCATACCTAACCAAAACAAGCGGAGCATAGCCAAACATAGCCTCACCATACCCACTGTGCCGAGACAGATATTGCTGCCATCCCCAGGTGCAAGCAGGGCATACTAAAGCACAGAAGAGCGCAGAAATCCACCCAATACCGGTGTACAGCACGAAAGATAAAGCTGTCCTAACCAAACTTTCCCTGACCCAATATAATCGAACATAACGCAACTCGACATATCGTGCCGGGAACACTATTTCTGGCTTTCCCAGAGCCAAGCAGAAAATATTAGGGCGCTGTAGGGCACAGATGCCTACCTAATAGCAGACTGTAGCACAAAGGTCAAAGCTATCCTCTCCTAACCTATCCAAACGTTGCAAAACCGAACATAACGTAAATAAACCCAACGTGACGCGACCAATATTGCTGACCTCCAGTAAGCCAAGCAGAACGCATTAGTGGAGAGTAGGACGCAGTAGTCCATAGAATCGCGGTGTACATCAGAAAAGCCAATGCTACCCAATCTTAACCCAAACCATCTGAACATAGACAAACGTATCATATCTCAATCCGACATGGCGAGACCAGCTATTTCTGCCTTCCCCAGTGCCAACCAGAACGCACTAGAGGCTAGGAGGACATACTAGAGCACAGTAGAGCGCAGAAATGCACCCAATAGCTGTGTACAGGACAAAAGTTTAAGCTACCCTGACCATACCTAGACTATCCCAACATAACCGAACGTATCGCGACTCAACGTGTCATGCCTAAACCACTATTGCTGGCCTTACCAGCGGCAAGCGGAAAATACTAGAGCACTATAGGGCGCATATACCTACCTATTAGCGGACCATAGCACTAAAGTCAAAGCTATACTCTCCTAATCTACCCAAACGTTACATAATCGAACGTAACCTAACTCAACCCAACGTACCGCGACTACTATTGCTGGCCACCACTCAGCCAAGCAGAGCGCATTAGTGGAGAGTGGAACGCAGAAGCCCATATAATTGCAGTGTATATCAGAGAAGTCAAAGCTACCGGAACCTATCCCAAACCAATACATCATGGACAAACGTAGCCTAGCTGAAGCTAACGTGCCGAGACAGCTATTGTCGCCCTCACCAGAGCCAAGCAGGTCATACTAAATCACTGTAAAGCCCAAGAATACAACGAATAGCAGTGTACAGCACAAAATTTGAAGCTACCCTTACCTACCGCAACGTATCCTAACCAAACCAAACGTAATCTGACACAGCCTAACGTGCAGCGACCACCATTGCTGGCATCCCGAGAGCGGGGCAGAGCATAGTTGTGCAATGTAGAGCGCAGAAAGCGTCCGAATAGTGGTGCATAGCAGAAAAGTCGAAGCCATCCGAACAAAACATTACCTAACGTAACCTAGCCAAGCGTAACCAAACACATCCAATCGTGCGACGGCCAGTATCACTGGCGTTCCCATAGACACCAGAGGATATTTGAGCAATGCAGACCGCAGGTATTGGCCGAATAGCAGTGTACAGCGTAATAGTCAAAGCTACAATTTCCAGGCATAACCAAACCAAGCCAAGCCAAACGTAACATAGCTCAGCCTAACTTGCCGGGACCAGAGATGCTGGCCCCGCCAGAGCCAAGCAGAGCCCATTAGAGTACTGTGGATCGCAGAAATACACCGTACAACAGTGTACAGCACAACAGACAAATCCACACAGCCCTAACCTAACCAAACGTAATATAACCAAACGCAGCCTAATTCATCCCAACGTGCCGAGACCACTATTGCTGCCCTCCTGAGAGCAAAGCAGGACATATTAGTCGGGAGTAGAGCGCAGAAGTTCATTAAACCGCAGCGTATGGCACAAAAGATGAAGATATGCCAAACTAATCCAAACGAGCCTAAACTATACAAATGTAACATAACAGAATCTATCGCGCAGCGGACATTTCTGCTGACCTCTTCAGGGCATACCAGAGAATAATAGATCATAGTAGAGCGCAGAAATCCACCGAATAGTGGTGTATAGCACAAAAGTCAAAGCCATCCTATCCAAACCAGGACTAGCCTAAGCTGACCAAACGTAGAATAAATAAACCCGACGAGAAGAGACACATATTGCTGGCCTTCCCTGAGCCAAGCAGAACAAATGAGAGAAGAGTAGAAGGCAGAAATCCACAGAACGGCAGGGTATTGCACAAAAGTCAAAGCCATCCTAACCAAGCCTATCCAAGCCTAATCCAAGCGAACGTATGCTAACACAACCTATCGTGCGGCAACAGCCCAAGCTGGCCTCCACAGATTTGAGGAGATTAGTGTAGAGCAAAGTAGGGCGCCAGTATCCTCCGAGTGGCAGTGTATTGCACAAACGTCAGAGTGGTCCTACCCTATCCATACCATGCGTAAGATATCCAAACGCAACATAACAAAACCGAACGTGCCTAGACCACCATTGCTGGCCTCTCCAGAGTAAAGCATGGCATGTTAGGCCACAGCGGAGGACTGGAATTTACCGAATATCTGTGTACAGTACGAAAGTCAAACCTATCCTAATCAAACTTAAACTAACCTGAAATAAACAAACGTAACATAACTCAACCTAACGTCCCACAACTGCTATTACTGGCATCCCGAGAGTCGGGCAGAGCATAGTAGAGCAATGTATAACGCAGGAATCCACCGAAGTACTGTGTACAACACGAAAGCCTAAGCCACACTATCCTAACATAACCAAACGTAACGTAACCTATCGCAACATAACACAGCCTAACGTGCCGAGAGCAAAACAGCTGGCCTCCACATAACCAAGCAGAATTTACTGGAGCACAGTGGAGTGCAGAAATCCGTCGGATGGCCGTGCATTGCACAAATGTCAATGCCATCCTAAGCAACATTAACCTACGCTAGCATAACCAAACGTAACCAAACTTAACCAAACGTGCCACGACCACAGTTTATGGCCTCCTCAGCGGCAAGCAGAGGCTAGTAGTGCAATGCAGTGCGCAGATATCGACCGAATAGATGTGTATAGCACTAAAACAAAGCCATCCCAACCAAACATTACCTAACCCAGCCAAGCCAAGCGTAACCAAGCTGTACCTAACGTGCCGAGAGCACTATTTCTGGTCTCCGCGGTGCCAAACAGAATACTAGAGCACAGTAGAGCGCAGAAATCCACCGTATAGAAGTGTATAGCACAAAAGTCAAAGCTATTCTATCCTAACCAGAGCAAACGTGACGTAACCCAACGTAACCGAACTAATCCTGACTATCCGAGACGAATATTGCTTCCACCCCAGAGCCAGGCAGTACATATTAGTGGAGAGTAGGGCGCACGAATCCATAACATAGTAGTGCATAGCAGAATAGCCGTAGCTAACATATCCCAACATAGCCAAACGTAACATAACCGAACGCAACCTAACTGTGACTAGCATGCCGAGACCAATACAGCTGGTACCCCAGGGCCGAGCAGAATATACTGGAGCACAATAGCAGTCTATGTCGCAAAAGTCATAGCTACACTGTCCTAACCTAACCAACCGTAACATTGCCAAACGTAAACAAACTCTACCGAACGTGCCTCCGCCACGACTGCTGGCCTCCCCAGAGCCTAGCAGAACATATCAGAGGAGAGTAGGCTGCAGAAATCCATAGAAATGCAGTGGACGGAAGAAATGTGAAAGATACACAATCCTAACTCAAACTAACATATCCTAACCTGACACAGCATACTCAGCATAACGTGCCGCGACCACTATTGCTTGCTTCCACAGGACCAAGCTGATTACAGAAGAGCACAGTGGAGGTTGGGCCGAATGAGAGTGTATAGCACGAAATTCAAAGCGATCCTAACCAAACATGGAGTAACATAGCCTAACTAAGCGCATCCTATCTCAATCCATCGTGCCGAGACCAATATTAAAGGCCTCCCAGTAGCCCAGCAGAACATACTAGTGCACAGTAGACCGTAGAAGTCCACCGAATAGCATTCTGCAGCACAAAAGGCAAAGCTACCTCAACATAACCTAACCAAATATACCACAAACTGACGTAACCTAATTGTAACAAACGATCCTAGACCGCAACTGCTAACCTCCTCACAGCAAAGCAGAATATGCTTGAGCACGGTAGAGAGAAGAAATCCGCCGCACTGAAGTGTACAGCAGAAATGTCGATGATAGCATAACCTAACCTGGCACAATATAACCAAACCAAACGTGGCCTAAATAAACCTTACGTGCCGGTAACACTACTGCTGGCCTCACGAGTGTCGAGTAGAGTGCATTAGAGAAAGGTAGACCGAAGGTATCCACCGAAGTGCCGTGTATAGCACAAAAGCCAAAGCTGTCCTATCCTAATCTAAACAGAAGTAACATAGCCAAACGCAACCTACCTGAGACTAACTTGCCGAGACCAATGCTGCTGGCCCCCACAGGGCCAAGCAGATTATACTAGAGCACACTAGAGCACAGATATCCACCGCACATCTGTTTACAGTACGAAAGTCGAAGATGTCCAAACAGAACCCAAGCTAACCTGCCCTAACAGAACGTAGCATAACTCAATCTGACGCGCCGAGACAACTATTACTGACCTCCACAGAGTCGGGCAGAGCATAGTAGAGCAATCGAGAGAGTAGAAGTCCACAGAATAGAGGCGTATAGCACGAAAGTCAAAGTAGCCCTCTACGAGCATAACCAACTGTGTCATTACAAAACGTAGCCTAACAAAACCTGCCGTACCACGCGACTCCACAGATTGTAGTAACGTATCGTAACACAGCCGAACCTGCCACGACTGCTATTACTGGCCTCCACAGAGACAAGCAGATGCTGGTAGAGCAATGTATTGAACAGGTATCGACCGAATAGCAGTGAACAGCGCAAAAGTCGAAGCTAATCTAACCAAATGTTTCCGAAACCTAGCAAAGCCACGCGCACACACCTGCATGCTGAAACCACCATCACTCGCCTGCCCAGTGCCAAGCAGGACAAGCTAGAGCGCAGCAGAGCGCAGAAGTCCTCCGAAAAGCAGTCTATACCGCAAAAGTCAAAGCAATCCGTACCTAACCTAAGCTAACTTATCCTCGCCAAAAGTAGCCTAACTCAACCTAACGTGACGAGACAGGTACTACTGGCATCCCCAGAGTCGAGCAGAGTGCAGCAGAGCAATGCAGAGGGCAGAAATGCTTCAATAACGGTGTACAGCACATTAGTCATAGCTACCATGTCCCAACCAGACCTAACCTGACCTAACTAAACGTTAAATAAATATACCTAACGTGCAGCGAAAACTATTTCTGGCTTCCGCAGAGACAGGCAGAACATGATAGAGCGCAGTTGAGCACATAAGTCCATATAATATCAGTGTTGAGCACATACGCCATAGCCATCCCGTCCCAACCCAATGTAACGTAACAAAACCAAACGTAATCTAACTAAACCTAACAAGCCGCGACCAGTATTGCTGGCCACCACAGAGCGAAGCAGTGCATAATAGAGGAGTGCCGGGCGCAGAAGTCTCAAGAATCGCAGTGTCCACCAGAAAAGTCAAAGCCATCCAAACCTTACGGAAGGAAATGTAACCTAACCAAACGCATCCCACCCCGACCTAACATCCTGAGACAACTATTGCTGGCCTCCCCGTCGTCAACCAGGGCATGTTAGAAGAGAACAGAGCGCTGATGTCCACAGAATGTCATTGCATATCACGAAAGTCAAAGGTATCTCAACCTAACCCAAACAAGCCAGACATAACAAATCGTAACCCACATTTACTAACGCGCCGCGGCCAATATTTCTGGAATTCCCAGAGCGAAGCAGGGAAAACTAGGTAACAGCAGGGCGCAGAATTCCACCGAATTGCAGTGTGCAGCACAAAAGTCAAAGCTACCGTGGCCTCACATAACCAAGCGTAACAAAACCAAACGTAACATGACCCAACCTAACGATCCCAGACCACTACCGCTGACAACCAGAGAGCAAGGCTGAATATATTAGATCACAGTGGAGCGCAGAAATCCGCCGCACTATAGTGTAAATCATAAAGGTCGAAGATACCCTAACCTAACCGGACATAACCTAACTTAAGCAAATGTAGCCTATCTCAACCTAGCGTGCCGAGGCCTCTACTTCTGACCTTCCCACAGCCAGGAAGAAATTAACCGGACATAACCTAACTTAAGCAAATGTAGCCTATCTCAACCTAGCGTGCCGAGGCCTCTACTTCTGGCCTTCCCACAGCCAGGAAGAAAATATTAGAGCACAGTAAGGCGCAGAATTTCAACGAACAGCATTGTATATCAAAAAGGTGGGAGCCACAATAACGAAACCTAACATAACATAACCTAGCAAACCGTGACGTATCTCAACCTATTGTGCCGTGGCCACTATTACTGGTTTCCCCAGAGACGGGCAGAGTAGAGAAGAGTAACGTAGAGTATAAAAATCCACCGAATAGCCGCGTATAGCACAAAGGGCAAAGATATGCTATCATACCCTATCCAAGCCTTGTACAACCGAACTCAGCCTATCTTAAACTAACGAGACGAAACCGCTATTCCTGACCACCCAATAGCCAAGCAGAATACACTAGTGCACAGAAGAGCGCAGAAAGCCGTCGAAAAGAAGTGTGTAGCACAAAAGTCAAAACCATCCTTACCAAACGTAACCTAACATAACCCAAACCAACGTAACCAAACTCAACGCATCGCGCCGCGACAACTATCCTTAGTCCCTTCAGATTCGAGCCGAGTATAGTTGGGCTATGTGAAGGGCAGTAGTCCACCGAGTAGCAGTGTGTAGCCTAAAAGTCAAAGTTATCCTATCCGAACCTAGCCAAGCGTAACACAAACAAACGTAACATACCCCAACCTAACGTGCCGCGAGGACTAATGCTGGCCTCCCCAGAGCCAAGCAGGACATACTTGAGCACTGTAGGGCGCAGAAGACAACCTAACTACAGACTATATCTCCAAGGTCAAAACTATCACTCCTAACCTATCCAATCGTAACATAAACAAACATAGCGTAACTCAACCTAACGTGCTGCGACCTATGTTGCTGCCATCCCCAGAGTCAAGCAGGTCATGCTAGAGCACAGTACGGCACAGAAGTCTGCGGCATAGCAGTGTACAGAAAAACAGTTAAAGCTATCCAGACCGAACGTAGCCTAACCCAGCATAACCGAACGTAACTTGACCCATCCTATCCTGCCGCGACCACTACTGCTGGCCTCCACGGAGCCAAGCAGAGCACATTAGTAGAGAGTAGGACGCAGAAATCCATATAATCACAGTGTATATCGGAAAAGTGTCAGATACCCAAACCTAACCCATGCCAACACGTCATAACCGAACATACCGTAACAGCATCTAACGTGCAGACACCGCTATTACTGCCGTTCCCAGAACCAAGCAGGACATACTAAAGCACTGCAGGGCTCAGAAATCCACCGAATAGCAGTGTACAGCACAGAAGTTAGAGCTACCCTGACCAAACTCAGCCTGAACCAACCTAAGCGAACGTAACCTGACACAACGTACCGTGCCGCGACCACTATTTCTGGCCTTCCCAGAGCCAAGCTGAAAAAATTAAAGCACTGTAGAGAGCAGCAATCCATCTAGTAGCAGACAGTGGCACAAAAGTCAAAGCTACCCTCTCCTAACATAACCAACCGCAACATAACCATCCGTATCCTAACTTAACCTAACCTGCCGCAACCACTATTTCTGGCCTCTTCAGAGTCAAGCGGAACACACAAGCGGAGAGTAGAACGCAGAACTCTTTATAATCGCAGTGTACATCAGAGAAGACAAAGCTACCCATGCCTAACCCAAAACAACGAAGCAAATCCAAATATAGCCTGACTGTACCTAATGTGCCGAGGCCGCTGTTGTTGCCCTCCCCAGAGACAAGCTGGACGTAATACAGCACAGCAGTGCGCAAAAACCCATCGTACAGTAGTATGCAGCGCAAAAGTTAAAGCTATACCTATCAACCTTAGCCCGACCCAACCTAACAGAAATTAGCGCGTCTCGTCATAAAGTGCCGAGACTACAATTGCTGGCTTTCCCAGAGCCAAGCTGAAGATATTAAAGCACCGTATGGCGCAGAAATTCACCTAATAGCGTACAATAGCACCAAAGGTCAAGCTATCCTCTCCTAACCTAACCAAACGTAACACAACCAGACGTAACCCAACGCAAACCAGCGTGGCGCGACCAGTACCGCCGGCCACCCCAGAGTCAGGCGGAACACGTTAGTGGAGAGTAGAACGCAGGAACCTATGTAATCGCTGTGTATATCGGAAAATTCCAAGCTACAGAAGCATAACCCGAAGGAACAGAACATAACCAAACATAGCGTGACTCAAATTAACGTACCTAGACCGCCATTTTCGCCCTTCCCAGGGCCAAACAGGACACACTATAGCACAGTGGAGCACGGAAATCCAACGAATGGCAGTGTACAGCACAAAAGTTGAAGCTCTCGTGACGAAACATAGCCTGACCCAACCTAACCGAACGCAGCTTGACACATCGTAACGTTCCGAGACCACCATCGCTGGCCTTGCCAGAGCCGAGCTGGAAATATTAGAGCACTGTGGGGCGCAGAAATGCACCTAAGGGCAGACTATAGCACTAAAGGCGTAGCTATCCTCTCCTAACGTAGAGAATCGTAACATGACATAACGTATCCTAACCTACCCTGACGTGCCGCGACCGTCACTACTTGGCTCCCAGAGCCAAGCAGGATATAATAGAGCGCAGTATAGCGCAGAAATCCAGATAACAGCAGTGAACAGCACAAAAGTAAAAGCTATCCCAGCCAAACTTAGTCTGTCCCAACGTAACCGAACGTAACCTGACTAGGCATATCGTGCCGAGACCAATATTGGCCTTCCCATAGCATGCTGAAAATATTAGAGCACTGCAGGGCGCCGAAGTCCAACTAATAGCATACTATAGCACTAAAGACAATGCTATACTCTCTTAACCTAACCAATCGTAACATAACCAAACGTAACATTACTCAACCTTACGTGCCGCTTCCAGTATATCTGGCCTCCACAGTGCCAAGCAGAACACATTAGCGGAGAGCAGATGGCAGGAGCCCATAGAATCGCAGTGTACAGCAGAAAAGTCAAATCTACCCAAACCTGATCAAAACCGACAGAGAATATCCAGACGCAGCATGTCTCTACCCAACGTGCCCAGACCGCCATTGCTGCATTCCCTTAAGCGAACCGGTGCGTAATAGGGCACAGTACTGAGCAGAAATCCACCAAATACCAGTGTAACGCACAAAAGCTAAAGATATCCTTTCCAAGCTTGGATTAACCCACCCTAACCGAACGTAACAAGACCCAACATACCGCGTCGCGGCCACTCTTCCTGGCCTCCCCAGAGCAAAGCAGGGAATATTAGATCACAGCAGAGCGCAGGAGACCGCCGAATAGCAGTGTACAGCACGTAAGCCAAAGCCATCCTAAGCAAACCAGACCAAACCTAACCAACACAAACGCGGAATAACTAAACTTGAGCGGCAGAGACATCTATTGCTGGCATCCGCAGAGCCAGGCAGAACATGCTAGAGCACTGTGGTGGGCAGGAATCTTCCAAATGACTGTGTACAGCAAGAAAGTCAAACCTATCCTAGAAAGACCTAACCAAACCATGCCATACCAAACGTTGCCTATCTCGACCTAACGTGCCCCGACCAAAATTTCTGTCATGCCGAGAGTCGCGCGGAGCATAGTGGATCAATGTAGAGTGCAGAAATCCACCGAATATCGGTGGATAGCATAAATGTCGAAGCCATCCGAACCAAACGTTAACTAACGTAGCCTAACCTAGCGTAACGTAACCCATCCAAACGTGTCACGACCGCTATCACTGGCCTCCCAATAGGCAGCAGTGGATATCACAACAATGCAGATCGCAGATATCGGCCGAATAATGATGTACAGCGCAATAGTCAAAGCTACAATTTCCAGGATAGCCAAACCAAGCCAAGCCAAACGTAATGTAGCCTATCCTAACGAGCCTAGACAACTCTTGCTGGCCACCCCATCGCAACACAGTGCATATTAGATGAGAGTAGAGCGCAGAAATCCATACAATGTCGGTGCATAGTACAGAAGACAAAGAATTCCGAAGCGAACACAAAGGAACCTTGCCTAGCCAAACGTAACCTAGCCCAGCCTAACTCGCAGCAGCCGAAACTACTGGCCTCCCGAGTGCAAACAGGAGAATATTTGAACACAGCAGAGCGTAG
>NW_016916232.1:0-511 GCF_001483705.2 Eufriesea mexicana | reverse complement strand
CATCCATACATACATTCATTCATACATCCTCCTTTCCGTACATCTATCCATCCATACATCCATGGATCTGTACATTCATACATCCACAGAACCATACAACTATAATACCATACATCCGTACATCCATACAACTATCCATACATACATCCATCCGTCCGTCCATAAATCCATACGTCCGTACATCCGTACATTCGTACATCCATACGTCCATACATCCATAAATCCATCCATCCATACATCCATACAACCATACATACATCCATACGTATATCCATACATACATCCATACATCCATCCATCCATAGATCCATCCATACATACATTCATCCATACATCCCCACATAAATACTTCCATAAATGCATCCATTCGTACGTCCACCATTCGAAACATCCATCCATCCATTCATCCATAAATGCACACAGCCATACATCCATACATTCATACTCACGTACATCCGTCCATCCATACCACAATCCATCCATACATCCATCAATCCAAACAACCATTCAT
>NW_016916231.1:0-635 GCF_001483705.2 Eufriesea mexicana | reverse complement strand
AAAGAAAGATAGCTCACCACGATATTTATCGAAAATGTCAGTAAAATTGAATTTTCCAACGTGTTCCTATAGCAATGCAATGGCTATAAACACGGCAATAGAATCTTTCCTCCTTATTTATGCACGAAAGTTAGCTCACCACGATATTAGTCGAAAATGTCAATAAAATTGGATTTTCCAGGCGGATTCTGTAGCATTGAAATGGCCATAGCACGCCAATGAAATCTTTCCTCCTCATTTGTGCAAGAAAGCTAGTTCACCACTATATTAGTCGAAAATGTCAATTAAGTTGAATTTTCCAGCCAGATTCTATAGCACCGCAATGGCTATAGCACGCCAATAGATTATTTCCTCCTTATTTATGCACGAAAGTTAGCTCACCACGATATTAGTCGAGAATGTCAATAAAATTGAATTTTCTTGCCTCATTTTATAGCAATGCAATGGCTATAGCACGCCAATAGATTATTTCCTCCTTATTTATGAAAGAAAGTTAGCTCACCAAGGTATTAGTCGAAAATGTCAGTAAAACTCAATTTTCCAGCGGGATCCTATAGCAATGCAATGGCAACAGCACGCCAATGGAATCCTTCCTCCTAATTTATGCATGACAGTTAGCTCACCACGATATTAGT
>NW_016916230.1:0-286 GCF_001483705.2 Eufriesea mexicana | reverse complement strand
TCGGGATACTAATAACCAACGACCCAGTCCCATGTACAGCGGTCATCACAGTACTGTAGTCGTCGTATTCATTTGTTCACTGATGATTTAGCTGCTACTGCAAATCTAGCGTTACAAAGGACTGAACAATTACCTGTGGTCGTATTAATAATTGACGAAACAGTTCTGAGTACAGCCATCATCCCTTTACTGCAGCCTTTGCACTAATATGTTCCCCGATGGAATAAATTCCACAGCAGTTCCAGAATAATCTACGTATATATGAGTAATGTCTTCTGGTAATTAA
>NW_016916229.1:0-663 GCF_001483705.2 Eufriesea mexicana | reverse complement strand
AACCAAACGTGCCCCAAACAACATTGCTGGCCTCCCCAGAGCCAAGCAGAGCATATTAGAGGACAGCAGGTAGCAGAAGTCCATATAATCGCTTTGTACAGCAGAATGGTCAAAGATATCCGAACCTAACCCAAACAAACGTGACCTTATCTAACGTAGCAGAGCTCAACGTAACGTGCCGCGACCAGTATTGGCCTCTCCGGGTTCTAGCAGAGTAGAGTAGCGCACAGTGGAATGCAGGAACCCACCGAATAACTGTGTATAGCATGAAACTCGAAGGTACCCTAGCCAAACTTAGCCTAACCTAACCAAAGCAAACGTAACTTAACTCAAACTATGGAGGCACGACCGCCATTGCCGAAATCCCCAGAGACGTGTGGAGCATAGTAGAGCACAGTAGACCGCGGAAATACACCAAATAACAGTGTATACAACGAAAGCCACATCTATTCGAACATAGCCAAACTAACACAACGTATCCAAACGTATCCTTACGTATTCTAACGGTCCGAGACCACTATTGCTGTCCACCCCGGAGCCAAGTAGGGTTTAGTAGGTCAACGAGGAGCATAGAAATCCGCCGAATAGCGTTGTATAGAGGAAATGTCAAAGATATCCTATCCTACGGTATCCAAACGTAGTATAACCAAATGCATACCAAAT
>NW_016916228.1:0-880 GCF_001483705.2 Eufriesea mexicana | reverse complement strand
TCGGCGCTCTGCTGCGTTCTACTATACTCTGCTCGGCCCTAGGGAGGCCAGCAATTGTGGCCCGTGTACGTTCGTTTGAAATTTTCTATGTCAGGTTAGGTTATGTGAGCTTGGGTTATGTTTGGTTATCTTTGCCTATTGTGCTATACACTGCAATGCGGTGCATTACTGCGCTCTAATTTGTCCTAGCACGTTCTGTTTGGATCAGGAGGGGCTGTAAATAGTCGTCTCGGCCCGTTAGTTAGATCTAGGCTACGTTCGGTTATGCTGCGTTTGGATATATTAGGATAGGGTTGCTTCGACCATCGTGCTATGCACCGCGGTTCTATGGGCTTTAGCGCTCTTACCTCCTCTGATATGTTTCGCTATGCTCTGTGGAGTGTAGCAATAGTGGTCTCGACGCGCTAGATTCAGTTATGTTACTTCTGGGTCGGTTAGGTTTGTTTGGGTTAGGTTAGGATGTCTTCGACTTTTGTGCAACAAACTAACATTTAATGGGCGTCTGCGCTCCACTCCCCTCTAATATGTTCCGCTTTGCGATTGGTAGGCCAGCATTAGTGGTTCCGGTACGTTAGCATGTGTTAGGCTACGTTTGGTTAGTTAACGTTAGCTAGTGTTACATTGGATACCTTCGATTTTGTGGTATACACTGTCTATCAGAGGATTTCTGCATCTTACTGTACTCTGCCCGACACTGGGAAGGCCAGAAATAGAGGTCTCGGCAAGTTATTCTGAGATATGCTACGATTGGTTAGGTTAGGTTAGGTCGGGTTAGGCTGGTATATCTCCAATTTTTGTGTTTTAGGTAGCAATGATTCGGCTTCCTGCGCTCTACTGTGCTCTAGTGTATTCTGCTTTGCTCTGGGGATGTCAGCAATTG
>NW_016916227.1:0-974 GCF_001483705.2 Eufriesea mexicana | reverse complement strand
CATAACCAATGCAATCCTATAGAATCTTGCTGGAAAATATGTTTTCATTGTCATTTTCGACTATTATTGTGGTGACCTAGCTTTCTTGGATATATAAGGAGGAAAGATACTAGCGGTCCGCTATAGCCATTGCAGTGCTAATGAATCTGGCTGGAAAATACAACTTTATTGACATTTTCGGCATTATCGTGTTGAGCAAACCTACATGCATAAACAAGCATGAAATATACTATTGGAGCGCCATAGCCAATGCAATGCTATAGAATCTTGCTGGAAAATACATTTTGATTGACATTTTCGACTAATACCGTGGTGAGCAAGACCGCATGCATAAATAGCGATGAAATACCTATTGGAGTGCTATAGCCATGGCAATGCTATAGAATCTGACTGAAAAATACAATTTTATTGACTTTATCGACTACTATCGTGGCGACCTATCTTTCATGCTTATATAATGAGAAAAGATTCTACTGGCGTGCTATAGTCAATGCAATCCTAGAGAATCTGGCTGGAAAATACAATATTATTGTCATTTGCATCTAATATCGTGGTGACCTGACTTACTTGCATAAATAAGGACGATAGATATTATTGGCGTGATATAGACATTGAAATCCTATAGAATCTGGCCGGAAAATTCATTTTTTGGACATTTTCCACTAGTATCGTGGTGAGCTAACTTTCATGCATAAATAATGAAGAAAGACTCTATTGGCAGGCTATAGCCATTGCAATGCTATTGAGCCTGGCTGGATAATTCAATTTTATTGACATTTTCGACTAATATCGTGGCGAACTAGCTTTCTTATGTATATGAGGAGGAAAGACACTACTGTCGTGCTGTAGCTATTGCAATGCTATAGTATCTGTCTGGAAAATTCAATTTTAATGACCTTTTCGACTAATAACGTGGTGAGCTAACTTTCTTGCATAAATAAGGAGGAAAGATACTATTGGCGCCCTATACCAAC
>NW_016916226.1:0-12132 GCF_001483705.2 Eufriesea mexicana | reverse complement strand
GGTTGGATAGGTTAGGAAATTATTGCTATGACTTTAGGGCTGTGGTATGCTATTAGGTGGATTCCTGCGCCCCGCAGTGTACTAATGCTCTCAGCTTGGCTCTGGGAAGGCCAGCATTAGTGGCCTCGGCCCGGTACGCTGAGACGGGTTACGCTTGGTTTGGTTGGGTCGGGATATGTTTTGCCAGGATAGCTTCAACTTTGTTTCTGTACTGCTATTCGGTGCACGTCTGTGCTCTACTGTGCTCTAGCATGTACTGCTTGGGTCTGGGGAGGGCGGCAATAGCGATCACGGCACGTTGGGTTGAGGTAGGCTATGTTCGGTTATGTTCTGTTGGCCTGGGTTCTGCATGGGTAGCTTTGACTTTCCGATATACGCTGCGATTCTATGGATTTCTGCGCCCTACTCTCCACTGATATATTCTCGTTGGCTATGGGGAGCCCAGCAATTGTGGTCGCTGCAGGATACGGTGAGATAATTTACGTTTGGCTGTGTTGAGATTGGTTGGGTTAGGAGACGTAGCTTTGTCATGAGCGCTAGTGTCTCCTATTAGGTGGATTTCTGCGACCTACAGTGCGCCAACGCTTTCGGCATATCTCTGGGAGGCCAGGAATGGTGTTCTCTGCACGTGACTTTGAGTCAGGTTAGGATCGGTTATGTTAGGTTAGGCAAAGTTTGGTCAGGATAGCTTTAACTTTCGTTCTGTACACTGATATGTGGTGGATTTCTGCGCTGTACTGCTCTCTAGTATGTCCTTCTTGCTTCTGGGAAAGGAAGCAATAGCGGTCTCGGCACGCAAGGTTGTGTTACGCTACGCTTGTATATATTCTGTTTATTTTGGGTTATGTTTGTGTTGCGTTGACATTTCTGACTTACACTGCGATCATTTGCATTCTTGCGTCCTACTCTCCACTGGTTCGTTCTGCTTGGCTCTGCGAAGGCCAGCAATGGTGGTTGCGGCGCGTTATGTTGAGCCAAGTTACGTTTGGTTACGTTGCGGTTGTTTAGGCTATGAGAGGATGGTTTGGACTTTACTGCTATAGTTCGCTATTATGTGGATTCCAGCGCCCTACAGAGCTCTAATATCTTCAGCATGGCGCAGGGAAGGCCAGAAAGAGTGGCCTCGGCACGTTATGTTGGGTCAAGTTACGTTCGGTTAGGTTTGGTTAGGCTAAGCTTGGTCAGGGTAGCTTCAATCTTTGTGCTCTACATTTCTATTCTGTGGATTTCTGCACTCCTCTGTTCTCTAGTGTGTACTGCTTGGCTCTGGGGATGCCGACAGTTGCGGTCTCTGCACGTCGGTTTGAGTCAGGCTATGTTAGGTTATGTTCCGTTTGTTTGGGTAAGGCTCGGGTTGCTACGTCTTTTCTGATATACACAGAGATTAAATGGCTTTCCGCTTTCTACTCTCCACTAACGTGTTCCGCTTGACTCTATGGTGGCCAGTAATAGTCGCCGCAGCACTTTCGGTTGAGTTATGTAGCGTTTGGCTACGTTTCGTTTGGTTAGGTTAGGAGAGGTGGTATTAATCTTAGTGCTATTGTCTGCTATTAGGTGGATTCGTGCGCCCTACGGGGCTTTAATGCTTTCAGCATGTATCCGGGGAGGCCAGCAATAGTGACTTCTACAACCGTGTAGAAACGTACCGACGTTTGGTCATGTTTCGTTCAGTTTGGTTGGGTCAGGTTAAGCTTTGTCAGGGTAGCTTTAACTTTTGTGCTGTATACAGTTATTCGACGGATTTCTGCGCTCAGCTGTGCTCCAGGATGTCCTGATTGGCTATGGGGAGTGCTGAAATAGGGGTCTCGGCACGTAAGGTTGAGTTATGCTATGTTTGGTTATGTTCAGTTGGTTTGGGTTTGGATCGGGTAGCTATGACTTTTCTGATACACACTGCGAATATATGGAGCTCTGCGTTCTACTCTCCACCAGTCTGTTCCGCTTGAATCTGGGGAGGCCAGAAGTAGTCTTTGCGGCAGGTTAGGTTGAGCTAGGTTACGTTTGTTTATTTTACGGCTGGTTAAGTTAGGAGAGGATGTCTTTGACTTTAGAGCCATAGTCTGCTATTAAGTGAGTTTCTGCTCCCTACAGTGCTTTAAGGTTTTCAGCTAGACCCTAGGGAGGGCAACAATAGCGTTCTCGCTCGATACGATGTGTCAGGCTGCGTTCGGTTATGTTGGCTTAGCATAACCTTGGTCAGGATAGCTTCAACTTTTGTGCTGTGCGCTGCTTTTCCGTGGACGTCTGTACCCTACAGAGCTCTTGTATGCCCTGCTTTGATCTGAGGAGGGCAACAATAGCGGTGCAGTCACGTTACATTGTTTCGGGCCATGTTTGGCTATTTACTGTTTCGTTTGGCTTAAGCTTGGGTAGCGTCGACTTTTTCGATATCCACAGCGATTATATGAATTTCTGCGATGAACTCTCCACTAACGTGTTCCGCTTGACACTGGGGAGGCCAGCAATGCTGGTCGCGGCGGGTCAGTTTCAGTTGGGTTACCTCTGGTTATGTTACGGTTGGTTATGTTAGGAGATGGTGGCCTTGACGTTGGCGATATAGACTGCTATAGGGTGGATTCCTGTTCCCTACAGTGCTTTAGTATTTTCAGCTTGGCTCTGGAAGGCCGGCAATAGTGATCTCGTCACGTTGCGCTGGGTGATGTTACTTTCGGTTTGGTTGGGATAGGCTATGCTCGGACAGGATAGCTTTTACTTTTGTGCTGTACACTCCTATTCGGTGGACTTCTGTGCTCTACTGTGCTATAGTATGTCCTGCTGGACCCCTGGAGGGCAGCAACAGCGGTTTCGGCACGTTAAGTTGAGTCAGGATACGTTTAGATATGTTGTGGTTGGATAGGTTAGGAAAGTATAGCTATGACATTATGGCTGTGGTATGCTATTAGGTGGATTTCTGCATCCTGCAGTGTACTAATGCTCTCATATTGGCTCTGGGAAGGCCAGCATTAGTGGCCTCGGCACGGTATGCTGAGACATGTTACGCTCGGTTAGGTTGGGTCGGGCTATGTTTTGCAAGGATAGCTCCAACTTTGTTTCTGTACTGCTATTCGGTGCACGTCTGCGCTCTACAGTGCTCTAGCATGTCCTGCTTGGCTCTGGGGAGGGCGGAAATAGCGATCACCGCACGTTGGGTTGAGATTGGCTAGGCCCGGTTATGTTCTGTTGGTCTGGGTTCAGCATGGGTAGCTTTGACTTTTCCGATATACGCTGCGATTCTATGGATTTCTGCGCCCTACTCTCCACTGATATGTTCTCTTTGTCTCCGGGGAAGCCGGCTGTCGTCGCCGCGGCACGTTAGGATTAATTACTATACGCCTGGTTATGTTACGTTTTGTCAGGTTATGAGAGGATACCTTTGACTTTAGTCCTATAGTCCGCTATTAGGTAGACTTCTGCGCCCTACCGAGATCAAATATCTTCAGAGTGGCTCTGGGAAGGCCAGTATTAGTGGTCGCTGCACGTTAGGTTGGGTTGGTTTAAGTTTGATTATGTTACGGTTGGTTATGTTAGGATTTGTTAGCTTTGATTGTAGTGCTACAGCCTGATGTTAGGTTGGTTTTTGCGGCCAACTGTGCCCTAATATTTTCAGCTTGGCTCTGGCATGGCCAGAAATAGTGGTCTCGGTACCTTATAATGTGTCAGGTTACATTCGGTTAGGTTGGGCTAGGCTAAGTTTAGAGAGTGTAGCTTCAACTTTGGTGCCGAATACTGTTCTTCAGTGGGTTTCTGCGCTCTACTGCGCTCTAGTGCTCCCTGTTTGGCTTTGGGTTGGGCAGCAATAGCGGTCCCGGCACGTTATTTTGAGTTAGGCTATGTTTCGTTGTGTTCTGTTGGGTTGGGTTTGGCTCTGGTAGCTTTGGCTTTTCTAATACACACAGCAATTCCATGGATTTCTGCGCCCTATTCCACACTAATGTGCTCTGCTTGGCTCTAGGGAGGCCAGCAATAGTGGTCGCGGCACGTTTGCTTGAGTTACGTTACGTTTGCTTTGGTTAGGTTAGGATTTGTTTCGTTAGGATGGCTATGACTTTTGTGCTATACACTGCTGTACTCACGTTAGGTTGTGTTAAGTTACATTTGGACAGGTCAGCTTGCGTTTTGATAGTTTAGGATAACTCCTACTTTTGTGCTACGCACTGCTATTCTATGAACATGTGCCCTCGTCTGTGCGCTATCACACTCTGCTCGCCTCTGTATACGCCAGGAATAGTGCCCCAAGCACGTTAGGTTGAGTCATGTCACGTTTGTTTGGGTAAGGTTTGGTTGGTTTGGTTAAGGCAGCTTTGAATTTTACTCTATACACTTCTATTCGGACGATTTCGGCGTTCCACATTGCTCTGCTATACTCTGCCTTGTTCTCCCGAGGCCAGTAATAACGGTCGTGGTACGTCATGTTGTGTTACGTTACGTCTGCATATGTTACGTTTGGCTTGGTTAGGATAGGGTAGCTTCGACTTCTGCGCTGTACACTGCTATTCGGTGGATTTCTGCGCTCTAGATTGCTCTAATATGCTCTGCTTGGTTCTTGGGATGCCTGCAATAGTAGTCTCGGTAAGTTATGCTGAGTTAGGCTACGTATGGTTCTGTTACGTTTGGCTAGGTTAGGATAGGGAAGCTTTGACTTTTGTGCTGAACACTGCTCTTCGGTGGATTTCTGTGCTCTACATTGCTCTACTATACTCTGCGCGACCCCACGGAATTCACCAATAGTGGTCGCGGCAAGCTCTGCTTAGGTGGGCCACGTTCGGTTATGTTATGTTAGGACACGTTAGGTGAAGATATCTTTGACTTTTGTGCTATGCACTGCAATTCGGTGGATCTCTGCGCTCTACTGCGCTCTCATATGTTCTACTTGTCTCTGGGGAGGATAGCAGAAGGGGTCTCGGCACGTTGGGGTGAGTTGCATTACGTTTCGTCAGGTTAAGAGAGTGTAGCTTTGACTTTTGTGCTATACACGGCTGCTCGGCGTATTTCTTCGCTCTGCCGTGCTCTAATATCCTCTGCTTTATCCTCGGGAAGCCAGAAATAGTGGCCGCGTCATGTAAGGTTTTGTTACGTTACGTATGTTTCGTTCCTGTTAGCATGGGTGAGGCTTGGATAGCTTTGACTTTTCTGCTATACACTGCGATTCTGTAGACTTCTGCGATCTACATTGCTCTGCTACACCCTGCTCGACTTTCGGGATGAGAGCAATAGTGCTCGTGGCACGTTGGGTTCAGTTATGCTATGTTTGGTTAGGTTAGGATAGGATAAGTTTGGTCAGTGCAGCTTCGGCTTTCGTGCTATGCACAGTTCTTCGGTGGATTCCAGCTCCACTGTGCTGTGCTGTTATCTGCTAGAGCCTGTGGATGCCAGCAACAGCCGTCGGTGCATGTTACGTTGTGCGCGGCTACATTAGGATAGATTGTGTCCGATTAGGTTTGGTTTGGATATCTTTGACTTTTCTGCTGTACACTGCGATTCTATGGACTTCTGCACCCAAGTATCCTCTAATATACTCTGCCTGGCTCTGTGGGACCCAGCAATAGTGGTGGCGGTCCGTTTGGTTGAGATTGGTTACGTTTGGATGTGTTGCGATTGGTTAGGTTAGGATAGAGTATAAGTGACTTTCGTGCTTCATAACACTTTTCGGTGGATATCTCCACTCTATTGTGTTCCAACATTCTCTGCTTTACTCAGGCGGGGCCAGAAACATTGGCCGCGACATGTTAGGCTAGGTTAGGTTACGTTCCGTTAGTCTATGTTAGCATGGGTCCGTATAGCTTTGACTTTTCTGTTGTACACTGCGATTCTATGGATTTATTCACCCTAGTTCCATCTAGTATGCCCTGCATGGCCCTGGGCAGGCCAGCAGCAGTGGTTGCGGCACGTTATGTTAGGTCTGGGTACGTTTGCTTAGGTTATGTTAGCATTGGCTGGGTTTGGGTCGCTTCGACTCTTCTTCTATACACTGCGTCTTTATGGAATTCTGCGCTCTACTTTCCTCTATTATGCACTGCTTGGCTCCGTGGAGGTCAGCAATACTGGCCTCGGCGCGTTAGATGTAGTTACATTACGTTTGGCTAGGTTAGGTTACGTAGTGTTAGGTTAGGATGGCTTTTACTTTTGTGCTACACACTGCTGTCCTGTGGACTTCTGCGCTCTTGTGTACGCTATAACTATCTGCTTGTCTCTGTGGACGCCAGGAATAGCACTCTCGGCGCGTTAGGCTGAATTATGTTTCGCTTGGTTAGGTCAGGTTCTTCTACGTTTGGTTAAGATGGCACCGACTTTTGTGCTTAACACATCAGTGCGGCGGATGTCTGCACTCTGCTGTGCTCTAGTATATTCTGCTTTGCTCTGGGGAGGTCAGCAACCATGGTCGAGGCACGTGAGGTGCAGTTAGGTTACGTTTGTTTGTGTTACGTTTGGCTAGGCTATGCTAGGTTAGCTCTGTCCTTTGTTCTGTACGCTGCATTTCGGTGGATTTCTACGCTTTACGGAGATCTAATATGCCCTGCTTTGCTCAGGGAATTCCAGAAATAGTGGCCGCTGCGCGTTAGGATGTGTAAGGTTACGTTTGGTAAGCTTAGTTTTATTTGGGTTGGGTTGGGATATCTGTGACTTTCGTGCTATGCAATACCATTTTATGGACCTCAGCACCCTACTCTCCTATAACATGCACTGCATGGCGGGGGCGAGGCAAGCATTAGATGTCTCGGTTCGTTAGGTACAATTTGGACACGTTTCGTTAGTTTATGTTAGTTTTGGTTATGTTTGGATAGCCTTAACATATGTGCCCAACACTGATATCCTATGGACAACAGCGCTCTACTTTGCTCTGGCATATTCAGCTTGCCTCTGTTGTAGCAAGCAATAGTGCTCGCGGCACGTTGGGTTCAGTTATTATACGTTCGATTAAGAGAGATTACGTGTGGTTAGGTCAGGCTATCTTTGACTTTCGTGCTATGCATTGCTATCCGGCCTCTCTCTGCGCTCTACTGTGCTGTACTATACCCGGCTAGAATCTCGGCAGGCCAGCGATACTTGTCATGGCACGATAGGTTATGTTATGCTACGTTTGCTAATGTTACAATTGATTTTGTTAGTACAGGACAGCTTTGACTTTTGTGCTGTACACCTCAACTCGGTGGATTAATGCGCTCTACAATGCTGTGATATATTGTGCTTGGCTCTGGGGAGGCCAGCAATAGTGATCCCGGCACGCTAGGTTGAGTTATGTTACGCTTCGCTTGGCTAGGTTAGGAGAGGTTTGCTTAGTGTAGCTTTGACTTTAGTGCTATACACTGTTATTCGGTCGATATCTGCGCTCTGCATTGCTCTACAAGCATCTGCTTTTCTCTGGGGGCCAGCAATGGTGGTCGTGGCACGTTTGGTCGAATTATTACACGTTTCGTTAGTTTATGTTAGTTTTGGTTATGTTTGGATAGCCTTAACATATGTGCCCAACACTGATATCCTATGGACAACAGCGCTCTACTTTGCTCTGGCATATTCAGCTTGCCTCTGTTGTAGCAAGCAATAGTGCTCGCGGCACGTTGGGTTCAGTTATTATACGTTCGATTAAGAGAGATTACGTGTGGTTAGGTCAGGCTATCTTTGACTTTCGTGCTATGCATTGCTATCCGGTCTCTCTCTGCGCTCTACTGTGCTGTACTATACCCGGCTAGAATCTCGGCAGGCCAGCGATACTGGTCATGGCACGATAGGTTATGTTATGCTACGTTTGCTAATGTTACAATTGATTTTGTTAGTACAGGACAGCTTTGACTTTTGTGCTGTACACCTCAACTCGGTGGATTAATGCGCTCTACAATGCTGTGATATATTGTGCTTGGCTCTGGGGAGGCCAGCAATAGTGATCCCGGCACGCTAGGTTGAGTTATGTTACGCTTCGCTTGGCTAGGTTAGGAGAGGTTTGCTTAGTGTAGCTTTGACTTTAGTGCTATACACTGTTATTCGGTCGATATCTGCGCTCGGCATTGCTCTACAAGCATCTGCTTTTCTCTGGGGGCCAGCAATGGTGGTCGTGACACGTTTGGTCGAATTAGGCTGCCGTTGGCAAGGTTAGGGTGGGTTAAGCTTTGTCACGATGGCTTCGACTTTTGTGCTATACGCTGCTATTCGCTGGATTTCTGCGCTCTTCGTTGCTCTACTATGCTCTACTCGACTCTGGCAATGCGAGCAATAGCGGTAGTGGCACGTTAGGTTGGTTTAGATTGCGTATGCCCAGGTTAGGTTAGGCTGCGTTTGGTAAGGATGGCTTTTACTTTTTCTTTATACACATCTATTCGGCGGATTTCTGACATCTACTTTGCTGTAGCATATTCTGCTTAGCTCTGTGGATGCCAGCAGTGGTGGTCCTGGCACGCTAGAGTAAGTTATGTAGCGTTTGGATATATTACGCTTTGTAGTGTCAGGATAGTGTAGCTTTGACTTCTGCGCTACACACTAGTATTCGGTGGATTCCGACGCTCTACATTGCGCTACTAATCTCTGCTCGATTCTCGGGATGCGAGCAATTTTGGTCGTGGCACGTTACGTTGGGTTAGGCAACGTTTGGTTAGGTTAGCTCAGGCTTTCGTGCTATAGATAAAAATACGGTGGACTCCGGCCCTCCATTGTGCTCTACTCTAATCTGCAAGACTTTTGGGTGGCCGGAAATAGTGGTCGCAGCACGTTATATTGAGTTTGGCTACGTTAGGTTATGTTACGTCAGTATGGGTTTGGTATGGATATCTTTGTCTTTTCTGCTGTACACTGCGATGCTATGGACCTCTGCTCTGCTCTGGGCGCTGCAACACCCTGCTTGCTACTCGCGACGCAAGGAATAGTGGTAGCGGCACGTTTGGTTGAGTCAGGATACGCTTGGTTATGTTATGTCGGCTTGGGTTAGGTTCGTATAGCTTTGCCTTTCGTGTTATACACTATTATCCGGTGGAATTCTGCGCTCTACTGTGCTCTACTATGCTCTGCTCGTATCTGTGGAGGCAAACAATGATGGTCGTGGAACGATATGTTTTTTAAGGTTTCGGTTGGTAATGTCACAGTTGGTTAAGTTAGGAACGGGTTCTTTTGATCTTTCTGCTACACACCGCCATTCGGTGGATTTCTACGAACTACATTGCCCTGCTATACACTGTCCGCACCTTGGGAGGCCAGTAATATTCGTCTCGGCGCGTCAGGTTGCGGTAGGCTACGTTTGGTTAGAGTGTGTTTGTTTGGGTAAGGTTTGGATAGCTTTGTCTTTCGTGGTATAAACAGGTGTTCGGTGGATTACTGCGCTCTACTGTGCTCTAGTATATTCTGCTTGGCTCTGGGGAGGAATGCAATAGTGGTCGCAGCAAGTTAAGTTGTGCTAGGCTTCGTTTGGCTATGTTACGCTTGGTTAGGTTAGGATAGGGTTGCTTTGACTTTTACGTCATATACCGCTATTTGGTGGATTTCGGCGCTCTACATTGCTCTAATATGCCCTGCTTGCCTCTGGGGAAGCTAAGAATTTTATTCTCGACGTGTCATGCTCATTTACGTTCCGCTTGGCTTGTCCTGGTTAGGACAGGTTAGGTTAGGATATCCTTGGCTTTTTTGCTGCACACTGCAATACGGTGGCTTACTACGCTCTACTCTGCTCTAGTATATTCTGGTTGTCTCTGTGGAGCCAAGCAAAAGTGGCCTCGGCGCGATAGGCTGTGTTTGGTTACGTTTGGTATAGTTACGATAGTTTATGTTGCGGTAGGACAGCTTCGATTATTGTGCTACGCACTGCGATTGTATGGACTTCTGCGCTCTACTCTCCTGTAATATTTTCTGCTTGGCTGTGTGGGGTGCAGCGATATAGGTTCCGGCACGTTGGGAAGAGTTATGCTACGTTTGATTTCGTTACGTTTTGTCATGTTAGGAAAGGATAGCTTTGACTTTTGTGCTCTGCGCTGCTATACGTTGATTTCCTGCGCTCTTCTGTGCTCTAGTACGTTCAGCATGACACTGGGCAGGACAGAAATGGCGGAGTTGGCACGCAAGATTGAGTTTGGTTACGATTGGCTGTGTAATGCTTGGGTAGGTAATGCCAGGGTAGCTCCGACTTTTCTTCTATACACTGCGATTCTAAGGACTTCTGAACTGTGCTCTCCTCTATTATGCTCTGCTTGGCTCTGTGGAGGCCTGCAATACTGGTCGGAGTTCGTTAGGTTGGGTTAGATTACGTTTGGTTAGCTTAGGTTGGGTTGGGCTAGGTAAGGTTAGCTATGATATATGTGCTCAACACTGATGTTCGATGTACTTCTGTGTTCTACTGTGCTCTATCATATACTACTTGTCTCTGGGGAAGCCAGTAACTGTGTTCGCGGCACGTAAGAATTAGTTATTCTATGTTTGGTTATGTGAGGTTCGGACGTGTTTGGCTAGAGTAGCTTTGACTTTTCTGCTATACACTACACTTCGACGGATAACTGCGCGCTGCACTGCTCTAATAGGATATGCTTGTCTCTGAGGAGGCCAGCAATAGTGGCCGTGGCATGTTTGATTGCGTTATGCTACGTTTGGTTAAGTTTGGTCAGGATGGCTTTGAGTTTTGTGCTATTCACTGCCATACGATGGATTTCTCCACTCTGCCGTGCTCTAGTATATTGTGCTTGGCTCATGGGATTCCAGCAATAGTGGTCACGGCGCGTTAGGTCGAGTTAGTTTACGTTTGAGTGCGTTACGTTTGGCTAAGTTAGGACATGCTACTTTGACTTATATGCAATACACTGCTATTCGGAGGAATTCTGCACAGTAAGCTGCTCCAACATGCTCTGCTTTACTATGTGGTTGTCAGTAATAGTGGACTCATCTCGTTAGGTGAGGCTAGGTAACGCAATATTGGGTTAGGTTAGGAAGGTTTGCTTATGATTTCATTGACTTTAGAGCTATACACTGCTATTCGGGACATTTGCGCACACTACACTGCTCTACCACACTCCGCTCGAATATGGGGAAGCGAGAAATAGTGACCGTGTCACGTTAGGTTTAGTTATGTTGTGATGGGTTAGGCTAGGTTAGGCTATGTTTGGTTACGGTAGCTCTGACTTTCGTGATATAAACTGTTATTCGGTGGATATCTGTGATCTACTGCGCTCTACTGCAGTCTGCTTGGCTCTGCTGAAGCCAGTTGCAGTGATTGCGGCACGCTATGTTGAGCTATGTTGCGTTTGATGCCGTTAGGTTAGGACATGTCAGGTTGGGGTATTTACGGCTTTTGCCCTATTCACTGCATTGCGGTGTGATTTCTGCGCTCTGTTGTGCTGTAGTATATTCTGCTCGGCGCTGGGGAGGCCAGCAAAATTGGCAACGACACGTTAGGGTGAGATATGATACGTCTGATTAGGTGATATTCGGTCAGGTTAGGATATTATATCTTCGACTACTGTGCTATAAACTGCAACGAGGCGGATTTTTGCGGTCTACTGTGCTCTGGTATATTCTGGTTGTCTCTGGGGAGTCCAGCAATAGTGGTCTCGCCATGTTAAGTTGAGTTATGTTGCGTTTGGGTTTGTTGCGTTTGGCTGGGCTAGGATAGACAACTTTGAATCTTGTGTTGTACACGTCTGTTCGGTGGATCTCCGCTTTCTAGTGTGTTCTAATATTATTCGCTTGGCTCCACGGAGGCCATCAATAGCTGTCACGGCATGTTACGATGAGCTAGACTACGTTCGGTTAGGTTAAGTTGGGTCACGTTAGGTTAACGTATCTTCGACTTTTGTGATATACACTGCAATGCGGTGAACTTCTACGCTCTACTGTGCTGCAGCATATTCTGCTTGGCTTTGAGGAGACCAGCAGTGGGAGTCTCAGAATGCCTAGTTCAGTTAGGTTACGCTTGGTTTGGTTAGGTTATGATACATTTGGCTAGAATGGTTTTGACGTTTGTGCTATAAACTCCGATTCTACGGATTCCCGCCCACTACTCTCCCCTGTTTCGTTCTGCTTGGCTCTGTGGAGGACAGCAATTGTGGTCTGGCAATGTTCGGTTGAATTATGTTGAGTTTGGCTCTCATACGATTTGTTTGGTTAGGAGAGGGTAGCATTGACTTTTGTGCTGCAGACGGCTATTCGGCAGATTCCTGCTCTGAACTG
>NW_016916225.1:9058-16076 GCF_001483705.2 Eufriesea mexicana | reverse complement strand
GAGGGGGGGGGGGGAGCAGTAGCGGTCTCGGCACGTTAGGTTGGGTTAGGATACGTTTGGTTACGTTGCGGTTGGTTATGTTAGGTTCGGGTAGCTTTGACTTTTCCGATATACACTGCGATTCTATGGGTCTCTGCGTTCTACTCTCATCTAATATGTTCTGCCTGGCTCTGTGGTGGCCAGCAATAGTGGCCGCGTCACGTAAGGTTGAGTTATATTGCGTTTTGAAATGTTACAGTTGGGTAGGTTAGGAGAGGGTTGCTTTGACTTTAGTGCTGTAGTATGCTATCAGGTGTATCTTTGCGCCCTATTGTGCTCTAATATTTTCAGCTTGGCACCTGGAATGGCAGCATTAATCGTCTCGGCACGTTGTGGTAAGTCAGGCTACGTTCGGTTTGGTTGGCTTAGGCAAGGTGTGGGCAAGAAAGCTTTAACTTTTGCGCTGTACACTGCTTTTCGCATGATTTCTGCGTCCTGGTGTGCTCCAGTATGTCCAGCTTCGCTCTGGGCATGCCAGCAATAGTGGCTGCGGCACGTTTGGTTGAATTGTGCTACGTTTGCATATGTTATGATTGGTTAGGTTAGGAGAGGGTAGCTTCGACTTCAGTGCTATAGTCTGCTCTTTGGTGGATTTCTGGGCCCAGTGGTTAGGTTTGGTTTGGTTAAATTGGGATTGCTTTGGCACATGTGCTCTACACTGCTATACAGTGGATTTCTGCGGTCGATTGTGCTCTAGTATGGTCTGCTTTGTTCTGGGGGGGGGGGGGTAGCAAATTCGGCACGTTAGTTTCTGTTAGGCTATGTTTGGCTATGTCCTGCTGGTATGGGCTAGGCTTGGGTAGCTTTGACTTTTCTGCTATACACAGCGATTATAAGGGTTTCTCCGTTCTCCTCTCCGCTGACGTCTTGCACTTGACTATGTGGAGGCCAGGAAAAGTGGTCGCAGCACGTTAGGTCGATGTCGGTTACATTTGGTAGTGTTACGGTTGGTTAGGTTAGAAGAGGATGGCTTTGACTTTGGTGCTATCGCCCGCTATTGGGTGGACCCCTGCCACGTACAGTGCTTTAATGTTTTCCGCTTTGCTCAGGGAGGGGCAGCAATAGTGGCTTCTGCGTGCTACATTTTGTCCTGTTGCGTTCGGTTAGGTTGGGACATGCTAGGCTTTGTCAGCATAGCTACAGCTCCGGTGATTTACACTGCTATTCGGTAGGCTTCTGCGCTCTACTGCGCTCCAGTATGTTCTGCTTATCTCTGGCTAGCGCAACAATAGAGGTCTCAGCACGTTAGGCTATTTCAGGTTATGTTTGGTTATGTTCCGTTGATTTGGGTTAGGCCTGGGGGGCTACGACTTTTCTGATTCACACAGCGGTTATATGGATTTCTGCGTGCGACTCTCCAGTAACGTGTTATGCTTGGCTCTGCGGGGGCCAGCAATGGTGGCCGCAGAACATTAGGTTGAGTTGGGATGCGTCTGTTTATGTTACGTTTGGTTTGGTTAGGAGAGGATAGCACTGAATTTAGCGCTGTAGTCTGCTTTCAGGTGGATACCTGATCCCTACCGTGCTATAATGTTTTCAGCCTGGCTCTGTGAAGGCCAGCAATAGTGGTCTTGTCACGTTATGTTGGGTCAAGTTACGTTCGGTAATGTTGGGTTTGGCTATGTTTTGCCAGGATTGCTTTAACTTTTGTGCTGTACACAGCTAATCGGTGGATTTCTGCGCTCTACTGTGCTCCAGTACGTCCGGCTTCACACTGGGATGGGCAACAATTGCGGTCTCGGCACGTTAGGTAGTGTTAGGCTATGTTTGGCTATGTTCTGATGGTTTGGGTTAGGTTTGGGTAACCCTGACTTTCCCGATGTGCACTGCGATTCCATGGATATCTGCTTTCTACTCTCCACCAATGAGTTTCGCTTGGCTCTGGGGAGGCCAGCATTTGTGGTTGCGGCACGTCAGTTTGAGATAGGGTACGTTTGGTTATGTTACGCTTGGTCAGGTTAGGAAAGGGTAGCTATGACTTTATTGCTGTAGACTGCTATTACGTAGATTTCTGCGCCCTACAGTGCTCTAATATTTTCAGCTTTGCTCTGGCAAGGCCAGCAATAGCGGTCTCGGCTTTTTGGGTGGGTCAGGTTACGCTCGGTTAGCTTGGGTCAGGCTAAGTTTGGTCAGGATAGCTCTAACTTTTGTGCTGTACACTCCTTTTCGGTGGATTCCAGCGCTCTACTGTGCCCTAGTATGTCCTGCTTGGCTCTGGGGGGCAACAACATCGGTCCCGGGAAGTTAGGTTTAGTCAGGCTATGTTTGTTCATGTTCCTTTGGCTTGGGTTAGCTTGGATAGCTTTGACTTTTCTGTAGTACGCAGCGATTATATGGATTTCTGCATTCTACTCTCCACTAACGAGTTTCGCTTGGCTCTGCGGAGGCAAGCTATTGTGGTTGCGGCACGTCAGGTTGAATTATGGTTCGTTTGGTTATTTTACGCTTGGTCAGGTTAGGAGAGGGTAGCTTTGGCTTCAGTGCTATAGTCTGCTGTTAGGTGGATTTTTGCGCTCTGCAGAGCACTAATGCTTTCAGCTTGGCTCAGGGAAGACTAGCAATAGTCGCGTAGGTCGGTTAGGTGGAGTTAGGATATGTTCGGTTATGTTACCGTTGGCTAGGTTAGGAGAGGATGCTTACGAGTTTTGTACTACGCACTGCTCTTCGGTGGATTCTTGCGCACCGCTGTGACCTGATTGGTTCAGCTTGGTTCTGGAAAAGACAGCATTTGTGGTCTCTGCACGCTATGTTGAGTTATGCTACGTTCGGTTTGGTTCAGTTGGGTCAGGATAGGATAGGATATTCTTGACTATGTGCCTTACACTGCAACGTCGCGGATTCCTGTAATCCACTGTGCTCTAGTTTACCCTGCTTGGCTGTGTGGATGTCAGCAGTAGTGGTCGCGGCACGTTGGGTTGTGTTACGTTACGTTCGGCTATGTTAAGTTAGGTTAGTCTTGGTCAGGTTGTCTTTGACGTTTGTGCTACACACTGCTCTTCGTTGGATTTCTACGCTCTACATTGCTCAACCGTTCTCTGCTGGACACAGTGGTGACCAGTAATATTGGTCTCGTCACGTTAGGTTTGTTTGGGCTACATTTGGCTGGGCTATGTTTGTTTGTGTTAGGCTGGGATAACGTAGACTTTCGAGCTATGCACTGTTATACGGTGGATTCGTGCCCTATACTCTGCTCTACCCAAATCTGCTTGGCCCCGTGGCGGCCAGCAGTAGTGGTTGCGGCACGTTAGGTTGGATTACATTACGTTTGGTTACGTTATGTTACGTAGAGTTTGGCTACGGTAGCTTTGACATTTGTGCTACACACTGCCATTCAATGGACTTCTGCGATTTTCTGTGCGCTATCACACTCAGCTTGTCACTGTGGGCGCCTGGAATAGTGCTCTCGGCACCTTAGTTTGAGTTATGTTACGTTTGGTTACATTGGGTGTGGCCACGCTTGGTCAGGATGGCTTCGACTTTTGCGCTATACACTGCAATTCGGAAGATTTCTGCGACCTACATTGCTCTGCTGTACTCTGTTTAGCTCATATAACGCCAGCAATAGCGATCGTCGCACGTCAGGTTGTGCTTCGTAACGTCCGCTTGTTTTACGTTTGGTTAGGTTAGGAAAGGGCATCTCAGACTTTCGTGCTGTACACTGCTATTCTGTGGATTTCTGCGCTCAACTGCGATCTAATATACTTTGCTTTGATCTGGGAATGCCTGGAATGGTGGCCGTGGCGCGTTAGTTTGAATTTTTCTACGTTTCGTTAGGTTAGGTTTGTTTGGGTTAGGTTAGCGCGTCTGTGATTTTCGTGCTATGCACTGCCATTCTACGGTCCCCTGCACTCTCCACACTTCTAAAATGCTCTGCTTGGCGCAGGGAAGGCCTGCACTAGAGGTCTTTGCTAGTTACGTTTTTCTGTTCTACGTATGGTTAGATTGGTTAGGACAGGTTATGCTACGATATCTACGGCATCTGTGCTATTCACTGCAGTGCGCTGCATTTCTGCGCTCTGCTGTGCTTTAGTACATTCTGCTTCGCTCTGCCGAGTCCAGCAATGGTGTTCTCGGCTCGTTAGATTGCTTTATGTTCCGTTTGGTTAGGTTAGGTTGTGTCAAGCTCGGTCAGGTTATCTGCGACTTTCATGCAGTACACTGCTTTTCGCAGTATTTTTGCACTCGACTCTCTTCTGCTATATTATGCTTGGCCCTGCGGTGGCCAGAAACTGCCGCGGCGCTTTATGTTGAGTTAGGCTACGTTAGATTAGTTCATGTCAGGTTTCTGTTGGCTAGGATGGCACAGACTTTCGTGCAATACAATATCATCCGGCGGGTTCCTGTGATCTACTATGCTCTACTGAATTCTGCTTGCCGCTGCGGAGGGCGGCGGCAGAGGTCGCGGCACGCTCTGTTGGGTAACGCTTCGTTGGTTAGGTTAGGTTAAGTCAGGTTACGACAGGATATCTTCCACTTTTGTGCTATTAACTGCAATGCGGAGGATTTTTGCGAACTGCTGTACTCTAGTGCAGTCTACTTGTTCCCGTGGTGGTCAGCAATTGCTGTCTCGTCATGTTAGGTTTAGTTAGGTTGCGTTTGTATATGCTACGTTTGGCTAGGATAGGATTGGCTTCTTTGACTTTTGTGCTTCACACTGCTATTCCTCGGGTTTTTGTGATCTGCTGTGCTCTACTGCACTCTGCTTGGCTCTGTGGAGGCCAGGAGCAGTGGTTGCGTCACGTCATGTTGAGTTTTGCTGCATTTGGTTGGGTTACGTTATGTCGGGCTAGGAGAGGATATCTACGGCTTCTGCGCTATTCACAGCAGTGCGCTGGATAGCTGCGCTCTACTGTGCTCTAGTACATACTGCTTTTCTCTGTCTATATCAGCCATAGTGTCCTCGGCTGGTTAGGTTGGGTTAAGCCACGTTTGATTTCGTTACGTCTGGTGAAGTTAGCGCAGGATAGTTTAGACAACTGTGCTATACACTGCTATCCACTGAAACCTGCGCTCTATTGCGTTCTAATTTTCTCCACTTTTCTCTGGGGAGGCCAGCAATAGTGGTATTGGCACGTTAGTTTGAGATAGGTTAAGTTAGGTAAGGTTAAGTTTGATTAGGACATCATTGACATTCGTGCCATTCACAGTTATTAAGTGTATTTCTGTGATCTGCTCTGCTTTACCACATTCTGCTTGTCTCTGCGATGGCCAGGAGTCGCGGCACGTAATGTAAAGTTATGCTATGTTCGGTTATGTTAGGTTAGGCCAGGTAAGGATATCATATCTACGGCCCTAGTGCTATTGACTGCAATCCGGCGGTTTCTGCGCTCTACTGTGCTCTAGTACAATCTGCTTGTCACTATGGAGGTCAGCAATAGCTGTCTTGCATTGTTAGGATGAGTTAGGCTTCGTTTCGTGTAGGTTAGGTTGCGATGGTTGGGTTAGGATAACTACGGCCTTTGTGCGATTCACACAAATGAGGCGTATTTCTGCGTTCTACTGTGCCCAAGTACATTCTGCTTGCCTCTGTGGATGTCAGCAATAGTGGTCTAGGCTCGTTAGGTTGAGATATGCCACGTTTGGTTATGTAACGGTTGGTGAGGTTAGGATATTGTAGTTTAGACATCTGTGGAATACACTGCTATCCACCGATGTTTGCCCTCTGCTGCGCACAAACGTCTTCTGCTTGGCCCCGGACAGGCCAGCAACAGTGGTCTTGGCGCTTCATTTATTGTTGAGCTACGCTTGCATGTGAGTAGCTAGGTTATGTTAGGAGAGGGTAGCTTAATCTTCTGAGCCGTAGATTGCTATTCGGTGGATTTCTGCGCCCTACTGCGCTCTGATATGTTCTCCTTGGCTATGGGTTGGCCAGTGATAGTGGTACCGCCACGTTTGGTTGTGTTATGTTACGTTTGGTTAGGGTAGGTTAGTAAGGCTTGGTTAGAATTTCTTTGGCTTCACGCTTTACACAGCTATACGGTGGATTACGGCGCTCTACATTGATGTACTATACTCTTCCCGAATCTACGTAGGCGAACAATAGTGGTCGTTGCACGTTACCCTCAATTGTGTTATGTTTGGTTATGTTATGCTCGGAGAACTTTGGTTAGGATTGCTTCGACTTTCGTGGTAAAAACTGTTATTCGGTGGATTTCTGCGATCTACTCTGATGTACTATATTCTGATTGGCTCTTTGGGTGCCAGCAGCCGTGTTCGTGGCTCGTTATGTTGAGTTATGCTACGTTTGGTTATTTCAGGTTTTTCCAGATCAGGGTGGGATGTCACAGGCATTTGTGCTATACACTGCTATGCGGTGGATTTCTGCGCTCTACATAGCTTCACCATAACCTGCCGGACTCTGCGGGGGGGGGGCAGTGATGGTGACCTCGGCACGTCTGTTTTGTTAAGCTTCTTATCGCTGGGAAACGTAGGGAAGGTTTGGTCAGGATTGCTTTGAGTTTTGCGCTGTGCACTGCTACATGGTAGATTCCTGCGCTCAGCATTTCCCTACTATACTCTGCTGGACCCTGGGGAGGCGGGAATTCGTGGTTATGGCAAGTTAGTTTGAGTTGGGTTACGTTTGGTGCTGAGAGGTTCTGTTAAATTTGGTCAGGATAACTCTGACCTTCGTGATGTACACCGTTATCCGTTGGATTCCTGTGATCAGCGGTGCTCTGCTATATTCTGCTGGCTCTGGGTATCCCAGCAGCTGTGGTCGCGGCACGTTACATTCAGATACGCAACGGTTGGTGTGGTTAAGGTAGGTCAGGTTAGGTAAGGAGATATTCGACTTTTGTGCTATTTACTACAATACGGTGGATTTCTGGGCGCTACTGCGCCTTAGAACATTCGGCTTGTTTCTGTGGAGGCCAGCAGCAATGTCCTCGTCATGATAGGTTGAGTCAGGTTACGTTTGATTATGTTACACTTGGCTTTGTTAGGATAAGCTACTTTGTCTTTTGTGCTATACACTGCTTTT
>NW_016916225.1:0-2932 GCF_001483705.2 Eufriesea mexicana | reverse complement strand
TGCTATTCGGTGGATTTCTGCGATCTTCGTTGCTCTGCTGCACTCTACTCGACTATGGGGAGGACAGAATTGGCGGTCGTGGCACGATAGGTTTTGTTAGGTAACGCTTGGCTGGGTTAGGTTAGGTTTTGTTAGGATATCTATAACTTTTTTGGTATACGCTGCAATTCTGTGCATAACTGCGCCCTACGGAGCTCTATTGTATTCTGCTTGGCTTCGCGATGGCCAGGCGTAGTGGTTTCGGCACATTAGGCTGAGTTACTTTGCGTATGGTTAAGTTACGTTTGGTTGTGATATGAGATGCCAGCTCTGACTCTTGTGCTATACACTTCAATTCGCTGGATTTATGCGCACTTCGTTGCTCTGCTATGCTCTACTCGACTTTGGCGATGCGTGCAATAGCGGTCGTGGCACGTAAGGTTGGGATACATTTCGTATGGGTAGGTTAGATTAGGTTAAGTTTGGTAAGGACGGCTCTGACTTTTGCGATTTGCACGTCTATTCGGTGGATTTCTGCGCTCCACATTTCTCTACTGTACTGTGCCCGACTCTGTGGAGGCAAGCAATAGTGGTTTTGGCACGTTACTATGTGATCGGTTATGTTTGGCTAGGTTAGGTTTGCCTAGGTTTGTTTAGGGTAGATTCGACTTTCGCGCTGTACACTCTTATTCGGTGGATTTCCGTGATCTACTGTGCTCTACTACAATCTGCTCGGCTTCTGTGGAGGGGCAGTGGCAGCGACCGCGACGCGTTATGTTGTGTTGTGCTCCGTTTGGTTGTGTTAGGTTAGGACAGGTTAGGTGAGGATAACGGCGACTTTTGTGCTATTGACTGAAATACGGTGTATTTCTGCGCACAACTGCTCCCTAGTACACTCAGCTTGTCTCTATGGAGATCAGCAATGGGGGCCTCGTTCTGCTAGGTTGTGCTTGGTTACATTTTGCTCTGATTCGTTTGGCTACATTAGGAGGGGCTACCTTGGCCTTCGTGCTATACACCGCCATTCGTCGTGTTTCTGCGCCCTAATGTGCTCTAATATGCGCCTCTTGGCTACACAAATGCCACTAGTAGCTGTCGCGGCACGTTAAGTTGAGCTATGCTTCGTATGGTTAGGTTTGTCTAGGCCAGGTTATCCTAGGATATCTACGGCTTTTGTGCCGTTCACTGCAATGCGATAGATTTCTGCGCTCTGCTGTGCTCTAGTACATTCCGCTTGGCTCTAGTGAGGCCAGGAGCAGTGTTCGCGGCACGTCATGCTGAGTTTTGCTACGTTCGGTTAGGTTTGGTTAGGTCAGGTTATGTTAGAATATCTACGGCCGCTGTGCTATTCACTGCAATACGGTGCATTCATGCGCTCTGCAGTGCTCTGCCGTGCTCAGCTGGACTCTGGTATGGCGAGCAATAGTGGCCGTGTCAAGTTGGATAGAGTTATGTTAAGATTGGTTAGGTCAGGTTAGGCTATATTTGATAAGGATTGCTTAGGCTTTCGTGTTATACACTGCCATTCGGAGGAAGTCTGTCATCTACGGTGCTCTACTACATTCTCTGTGGAGCTCAGCAATAATTTTCCTGCCATGTTCGGTTGTGTTAGGTTACGTTTGTATATGTTACGTTTTGCTCGGTTAGGATAGGCTACCCTGGCGTTTGTGCTATTCACAGCTATTCGACAGATTTCTGCCCTCTAACGTGTTCTAATGTGTTCTGCCTGGCTCTGGGGAGGCCGGAAGTACTGGTCTCGTCACTTCATGCACAGTTGCACTACGTTCGGGTTCGTTAGGTAAGGTAAGGTTGGGTTAGGGTATGTCCGACTGTTGTGCTATACACTGCAAAACGGTGGATTTCTGCGCCCTACTGCGCTCTAGTATATCCTACTTGGATTTGGTGAGGCCATAAGTGGAGGTCTCGGCACGTTAGGTTGGGTTATGCTACGTTCGGATATATTACGTCTGGTGTGGTTAGGATATGATAGTCTAGACTTTTGTACTATGCACTGCTTACCACGGATTTCTTTGCCCTGCTGTGCTCCAGCATATTCTGCCTGACTTTGGGGATGCCGGCAGCAGTGTCCTCAGCACGTTAGGTTGAGTTTATTTACGTTTGCTTATGTCACGTTTGGTAACGTAAGGATAGACTACCTTGGGATCTTGAGCCGTACGCTGCTATTAGATGGATTTCTGCGCTCTACTGTGCTATGATTTGTTCTGCTTTGTTCTGTGGCGGCCAGTAATGGTACTACCGGCACGTCAGTTAGAGATAGGTTACGTTTCGTTTGGCTAGGTTAGGAAGGCTTGTTTAGAACTCCTTTGTCTTTTGAGCTACAATCTGCCATTCAGTGGATTTCTGCGCTCTACATTGCTCTACTATACTCCTCGCGACTCTGGGTATGCGAGATACAGTGGTCGCGGCGCGTCAGATTTTGTTAGGTGACGTTCGGTTTGATTAGGTTAGGATAAGTTTGTATAGTGTAGCTTTGACCGTCATACTATACACTCCTATTCGGTGGATTTCTGTGATCTTCTGTGCCCTGCTACGTTCTGCTTGGCTCACGGGAGGCCAGGAAGTGTGGTCCCTGCAGGGTATTTTGAGATATGCTACGTTCGGTTACGTTTGGTTGGGTCATGTTATCCTACGGCATCTCCGGCTTTTGTGCTATTCACTGCAGTGCGGTGAATTCTGAGCTACACTGTGCCCCAGTACAATCTCCTTGTCTCTGTGGAGGCGAGCAATCGTAGTTTCGTCAATTCATGTTGAGCTATGTTACGTATGGACATGTCACGTTTGGCTACGTTCAGACAGGCCACTTTGACTTTTGCGCTATTCATTGCTGTTCGGTGGTTTTCTGCGCCCTAATGTGCTCTAGTATGCTCTGTTTGGCTTCAAGGAGGTGAGAAATATTGGTCTCGTCACGTCATGCTTAGTTACACTGCGTTTG
>NW_016916224.1:6267-18968 GCF_001483705.2 Eufriesea mexicana | reverse complement strand
GGTTAGGACATGCTGCTATGACTTTTGCCATACGCGCTGCTAATCGGGGGATTCGTGCGCCCTGATGTGCCGTAATATGCATTGCATGGCTCTTCTAAGGCCATCAGTAGCGGCCGCAGTACATTAGACTGAGTTATACTACGTTTGGTTAGGTTGGGTTATGCCAAGCTTGGTTAGGGCATCCTCGACTCCTGTGGCCCAAGCTGTTATTCTGTATATTTCTGCGCTGCACATTTCTCTACTATACCCTGCCCGACTCGAGGGAGGCGAGCAATAGTGGCCGTGGCACGTTACTCTGTGTTATGTTACGTTCGGTTACGTTTGGTTAGGTTATGTTTGGCCATGAAAGTTTGACTTTCGTACTATGCCCTGTTATTCGGTGGATTTCTGTCATCCACTATGCTCTAGTACAATCTGCTTGGCTATGGGGGGCCAGGAGCAGTGGCCGCGGAACTTTATGTTGAGTTATGCAACGTTCGGTTAGGTTAAGTTTGGTCAGGTTAGTCTAGGGTATCCACGACTTTTATGCTATTCACTACAATGCGGTGTATTTCTGCGCATAGTTATCCCCAGTACATTCGGCTTGCCTCTGTGGAGGCCAGCAATGGTGGTTTCATCCTGTCAGGTTGAGTTAGGTTACGTTTGGTTACGTTACGTTTGACAATTTTAGGACAGGCTACATTGACCTTTGCGCTATACACTGATATTCGGTGGATTTCTCTGCTCTAATGTCCTCTAGTATGCTCTGCTTGGCTCTACGGAGGACATCAATAGCGGTCGCGGCACGTTATATTGTGTAATGCAACGTTAGGTTAGGTTAGACTATGCCGGGTTAGGTTAGGGTATCCTCGACTTTTGTGCTATACACCGCTATTCGGTGGATTACTACGCTCTACGCTGCTCTACTATACTCTGCTGGACTATGTGGGAGCCTGTAATAATGGTCTCGGCCCTTTAGGCAGAGTTAGCCTACGTATGGTTGCGTTAAGTTAGTTTGTGTTAGGTACGGATAGATTTGGCTTTCGTGGTGTACACTGATATCCTGTGGATTTCTACACTCTACTCCGCCCTACTATATCCTGCTTGGCTCTGGTAAGCCCATGAAAGGTGGCCGCGGCATGTTATGTTAAGCTATGCTATTTTTAGATAGGTTCTGTTGGTGTGCGTTAAGCTTCGGTCGCTCAGGCTTTCCAGATATACACTGCAATTCTATGACTTTCTTAGCTCTGCTTTCCACTAATACGTTCTGCTTGGCTCTGGCGAGGCCAGCAATCGTGTTCGCAGCACGCTAGTTTGTGTTATGTTGCGTCTGGCAATGTTACGATTGGCTACGTTAGAAGGTGGCAGCTTTGACTAGTGTGCTATGCTTTGCTGTTCGGTGAATTTCGGCGCTCTACAGCGCTCTAATGTGTTCACCTTGGCGCTGGGAAGGCCAGCAACGGTGGTATCTGTACGTAATGACGAGATAGGTTACGTTCGTTTAGATTAGTTTGGGCTAAGTTTGCCCAGGATAGCTTTTACCTTTGTGCTATGCATAGCTATTCGGATGACTTCTGCGTTCTATTGAGCTCGAGTTTGCTCTGTCTGACTCTGGGGAGGCCAGCAATGCTAATATCGTCACCTTATGTTGAGTAATGCTTCGTGCGGTTATGTTAGGTTAGGAGATGTTGGTTGGGTATCTCCCACTAATGTGCTATACATTGCATTGCGATGGATTACTGCTCTCTACTATGTTCTAGTGCCTTCTGCTTGGCTCTGTGGAGGCCACCAGTAGCGGTTTCATCAATTTGGGTTGAGCTTTTTGACGTTAGGATAGGCTGCTTTGACTTTTGTGCTATTCGCAGCTATCCGGTAGATTTCTGCGCTCCAATAGGTTCTAATATGCTCTGCTTTTCTCTGGAAGGCCAGTAATAATGGTCTCGTGACGTTATGTTGAGATAGAACACGTTTGGATTTGTTAGGTAAGGTCAAGTTACGTCAACATGTGTTTGACTTTTGTGCTAAGCAACGCAATGCAGTGGATTTCTGCGCTCTGCTGTGCTCTAGAATCTTATGCTTGGCTCTGGGGAGGCCAGAAAGTTGGTCTCGGCACGTTACCTTGAGCTATGCTACGTTCGGTTATGTTACGTTTGGTGAGGTTAGGACACAACAGTTCAGACTTTTCTGCCATACACTGCTATCCGTGGATTTCTGCGCTCTACCGTCTTCAAATATCTTCTGCTTGGCTGTGGGGAGACCAGCGGCAGTGGTCGCGGCACGTTAGTCAGAGTTGTGACACGTTTGCTTGGGTAAGGATAGGTCAGGTTATGTTTGGATATCTTCGACCTTGGTGCTTTTCTCTGGAATACGGTGGATTCCTGCGCACTACTTTACTCTATAATACTCCGCTTGTCTCGGTGGGGGTCAGCATTAAATGTCTCGTCACGTTAGGTAGAGTTAGGTTACGTTTGGGTACGTTAAGTTTGGCCAGGTAAGGACAGGCAACATTCGCTTCTGTTCATTCACTGCTATTCGGAGGACTTCTGCGCTCTATTGTGCTCTACTGTGCTCTGCCCGGTTTCGGGGAGGCCATCAATATTTGTCCCGTCACATTATGTTGAGTTACTCTACATCTGGGTAGGTTAGTAAGGTCCGGTTGCGTCAGGATATGTCTGACCTTTGTACAATACAATGCAATGCGGTGGACTTCTGCGCTCTGCTGTCCTGTGGTATATTCCTCCTGGTCTTGGGGAGCACAGCAATGGTGGTCTCGGTTAGTCACGTTGAGCTATGCCACGTTTGGTTATGTTCCGTCTGGTGAGGTTAGGATAGGATAGTCCAGACCTCCGCGCCACAAACCGTTATACTCCGATATTGGCGCTCTACTGCGTTCTAATACCTTCTGTTTGGCACTCGGGCGGCCAGCACTGGTGTTATCGGCACGATAAGTTGAGACTTGTTACGCTCGGTTAGGTTAGGTTATGTTATGTTTGGCTTCTGCGCTGCACACTGCAATGTGGTGGATATCTGCGCTCTGCTGTGCACTAGTACATTCTGCTTGTCTCTGTGGGGGCCAGCAATAGTGTCGTCACGTTTGTTTGAGATAGGCTACATTTGGATGTGTTACGTTTGGCCAGGTTAGGACCGGCTACCCGGACCTTCGTGCTACTCACTGCTTTTCTTTGGATTGCTGCGCTGGAGTGTGCTCTAATATGCTCTGCTTCGCGCTGCGTCGGCCTGTAAAAGTACTCCCGGCACGTCGGCTTGTGTTATGCTTCGTCCAGTTGCGTCAGGTTAGGAAGGCTTGGTTTGGGTTTCTTTTACCTTTGTGCTATGCACTGAGATTCGCAGGATGTCTGCGCTCTACGCTACTCTACTATAATCCGCTCTACGGTGGGGAGGCGTGCAATAGAAGTCACGGCACGTTAGGTTCAGTTAGATTATGTCAGGTTAGGATGACTTTAATTTTCGTGCTGTACACTGCTTTTCGGTGGATATCTGTGATCTACAGTGCTCTGCTATATTCTGATTGACTCCAGGGTTGCGAGCAGCAATGTCTCGGCACGTTATGTTGAGTAATGCTAAGTCGGTGATGTTAGGATAGGATAGTTAAGACTTTTTCAGCATACATTGCTATTCGGTGGATTTCTGCGCTCTGCTGTGATCTAGTGTATTCTGCCTGGCACTGCGGAGGCCTCCGATAGTGGTCTCGGCACGTTAGGTTGGGCTATGCTACGTTTGGGTATGTTACGTTTGGTGAGGTTATGATAGGGCAGCCCAGACTTTTGTACTATTCAGTGCCATCCGCGGATTTCTGCGCTCTACTGTGCTCTGATACGTTCTGCTTGGCTCTGGGGCGGCCAGTGATGGTAAACCTGCCACGTTATCTTGGGTTAGGATCACTGCTCTCCGGTGGAACCCTGTGATCTACAGTACTCTACTATACGCTGCTTGACTCCGGGAATGCCAGCAGCGGTGGTCGCGTCACGTTACGTGGAGTCACGTTAAGTTATGTTAAGTTAGGGTAAGACATGTTGGGTTGGGATATCTTCGACTTTCGCGCTATACACTGATATTCGGTGGATTTCTGCGCTGTGTTGTACTGTAATGTATCCTGCTTGGCGCTGTGGTGCCCAGAAATATTGGTCTCGGCACGTTAGGTTGTGCTAGGCCACGTTTGTTTATGTTAGGGTAAGGTAGTCTAGACTTTTGTGCTGTACACTGCAATTTGGTGGATTACTGCGATCTGCAATTGTCTACCCTTCTCAGCTCGATTCTGTGGAGACGAGCAATATTCGTCGTCGCACGTCATGTTGAGTTTGGCTGCGTTTGGTTAGGTTAGGTTAGGCTCTGTTTGATTAGGATATCATTGACTTTCGCGCTATACACTGCTATCAGACGGATTTCTGTGATCCACTGCGCTCTACTGCATTGTGCTTGGCTCTGCGTAGACCAGGAGTAGTTGTCTCGGTACGTTACGTTGATATGTGCAACTTTCCTTTAGGGTAGGTTGTGTCAGGTTATGTTAGGATATCTTCGACCCTTGTGCTATACGTTGCTATTCGGTGGATTTCTGCGGTCCGCATTTCTCAACTATACTCTGCTCGAGAGTGGGGCGGCGAGCCTTGGCGGCCGCGGCTCTATAAGTTAAGTTAAGTTACGATACGTTAAGTTAGGTTAGGTTACGTTTGGTTAGCGTAGCTTCTGCTTTCGTGCTGTACTCTGTTATTCGGTGTATTTCTCTGATCTGCTGTGCCCTACTACACTCTGCTTGGCTGTGTGGAGGCAAGGAGCTGTGGTCAGGGCTCGTTGCTTCGAGCAATTCACTGCAATGCTCTTGATTTCTGCGCACTAATGTCCTCTAGTATATTCTGCTTGCCTCTGTGGAAGCCAGCAGTTGTGGTATCGGCACGATAATTTCAGTTATGATACGTTTCGATAGGGTAGGTTAGGAAGGCATGGTTAAGATTTCTTAGACTTTTGTGCCATACACTGCTGTTCGGTGGATATCGGCGCTATACATTGCTCTGCTATACTTTTCCCGATTCCGGGGAGGCGAGCAATAGTGGTCGTGAAACGTTATTTTGAGTTATATTACGCTTGGTCATGTTGGGCTGGGATAAGTTTGGGTTCGATATCTCTGACTTTAGGGCCATTCTCTGTTATTCGGTGAATTTCTGTGATCTACAGTGTTCTACCGTACTCTGCTTGGCTCTGCGGATGCTAGCACAGGTGGTCCCGGCAAGTTATGTTCAGTTAAGCTACGTTCGGTTAGGTTATGTTAGGCAGGGCTAGATCAGGAAATCCTCGACTTTTGTAACATACGCTGCGCTTCGGTTGATTTCTGAGCTTTACAATGCTCTACTGCACTCTGTTCGACTCTGGGGAGCAATAGCGGTCGCGGCATGTCAGGTTATGTTAAGTTACGTTTGGTTAGTTAGGTTTGGTATAGTTTGGTCAGGGTAGCTACGACTTTCGGAACGTACACTGTTGTTCGTGGATTTCTGTTATGCACTTTGCTGTGCTACACTCTGCTTGGACCAGGGGAGGCCAGGAGCAGTGGTCGCGGCACTCCATGTTCGGGTACGTTGCGTTTGGTTAGGTTAGGATATCTAATATTAGGGTAGGATATCTACGGCTTTTGTGCCGTTCACTGTAATGCGGTGGACCTCCGCACTGTACTGTGCTTTAGTACATTCTGCTTGTCTCTGTGGAGACCAGTATAGTTGTCCCGGCACGTTAGGTTGAGCAATGCTACGTTCGGGTTTGTTACGTCTGGGGGAGATTGTATAGAATAGTCTAGGCTTTTGAACTATACACGGCCATCCGCGTACCTCTGCGCTCTGCTGTGCCCTATTATGTTTTGCTTGGCTCTGGTGAGAAAAGCAGCAGTGGTCTCGGCACGTTAGGATGAGTTTAGCTGCCTTTGCCTATGTAACGTTTGGTTAGGTTAGTATAGAACAGGTCAGACATTTGTGCCATACACTGCCAGTCGTTGGACTTCTGCTCTCTGCTGTCCTATAATATGTACTGCCTGGCTTTGTGGTGGCCGGTAATTGTTGTCCCGGCACGTTAGATTGAGTTCCGTTACGTTTCGTCGGATTAGGTTGGGTTAAGCTCGGTCAGGTTATCTGACACTTTCGAGCTATACACTGCTATTCGGAGTATTCCTGCGCTGTACTGTGGTCTACTATACTATGCTTAGCCCTGGAAATGACAGCAATGATGGTCTCGGCACGTTAGGCTGCGTTATGTTGCGCTTGGTTAGCTTATGTTTGGTTAAGATCGGTAGGGGTAGCAACGACATACGTGCTGCACACTGTTTTTCGGTGGGTTTCTGCGCTCGACTGCGCTCTGCTATATTCTGCTCTCCGTGGAGAGGCCACCAATGGTGGCCGCGGCACGTTATGTTCAGGTAGGCTACATTCGGTTAGCTTACGTTAGCTAGCGTTAGGTCTGGATGGCCCTTACTTTTGTCCTATGCACTGCTATTCGGTGGACTTCTGCGCTCTAGTGTGTTTTAGTATGTTCTGCTTGGCTCACGGGTGGTCAGAGATAGTGGTCTCGGCACTTTTGTTTGAGATATGCTACGGCCGGCAATGTCACGTTTGGTGAGGTTAGGTTAGGATAGTTTAGGCTTTTGTGCAGTACACTGCAGCCCGCGGATTTCTGCTCTCTACTGTGTTCTAGTATCTTCCGCTTGGCCTTGGGGAGGCCAACAGTAGTGTTCTCGGCGCGTTGGGTTGTGTTATGTTACGTTTGGTTTTGTCCGGTTTGGTTAAGTTTGGTCAGTATAGCTTCCACTTGCCGCTGTACACTGTTATTCTGTGGGTATCTGGGTCTTACTGTGCTCTGCTACATCCTGCTTGGCTCGCGGATGGCCAGGTGCTGTGGCCACGGCGCGTTATATTGAGCTATGAAACCTTTTGCTGGGTTAGGTTTGGTCAGGTTTGGTAACGATATCTGCGGCTTTTTCGCTATACACTGCTTTTCGGAGGATTTTTGCACTCGACTGTGCTCTACTACACTCTGCTTGGCCCTGTGGATACCAGCAATAGTCGAGGCATGTTATGTTGTGTTAGGCTACGTGTGATTATGTTATGTAGGGCTATGTCTAGGCAGGATGGCTTCGACTTTCGTGCTGTACACCATTTTCCGGCGGTTTCCTGCGATCTGCTGTGCTCTACTTTATCCTGCTTGTCTCTGTGGAGTCCGGTAGCAGTCGTCGCGGCAGGCTCTGTTGAGTTACGCTACGCTAGGTTAGGTTAGGTTAGGTCAGGTTATGTTGGAATATCTACGACTTTTGTGCTATTCACTGCACTGCTGGGTATTTCTGCGATCTACTGTGCTCTGGTACACTCTACTTGACTCTGCAGAGGTCAGAAATAGTTGTGTTGTAGTGTTAGGTTGAGCTAGGATAAGTTTGGGTATGCTAAGTTGGGCTAGGTTAGGATATGCTACTTCGACTTTTGTGCTTTACACAGCTATTCCTTGAGATTCCGTGATCTACTGCGATCTGCTGCTTTCCGCTTGGCTCTGTGGAGACCCGGTGCTGTGGTCGCGTCACGCCAAGTTGAGTTATGCTACGATTGGTTAGGCTAGGTTGGGATAGGTTGGGTTACGATATCTGCGGCCTTTGTACTATTCACTGCAGTGAGGCGGATTTCTGCGCTCTGCAGTGCCCTAGAACATTCTGCTTTTCTCTGTGGGTGTCAGCAATTGTGGTCTTGTCGTGTTAGGTTGAGATATGCCTCGTTCGTATTTGATACGTTTGGCTCTGTTAGGACAGGCTACTTTGACTTCTGTGCTACTCACAGCTGTACGATGGATTTCTGTACTCTAATGTGCTCTCTTGTCTCCGCCGGTCTCTGGGGATACCAGCAATATTGGTCCCGACACGCTATGTTTGAATACATTACGTTCGGTTTGGTTAGGTTAGGTCAGGTTATGATAGGATATCTTCGACTTCTGTGCTATTTACTGCAATGCGGTGGGTTTCTGCGCAGTACTGCGCTCCAATAGGTTTTGCTTGGCTCTGAGGTGGCCAGTATTAGTGGTATCGGTACGTTAGGTTGAGTTATGTTACGTTTCGTTAGGGTAGTTTTGGAAGGCATGGTTAGGATATTTTTGACTTTTGTGCCATACACTGCTCTTCGGTGGATTTCAGCGATCTACATTGCTCTGCTGTACTCTGCTCGACTTTGTGGAGGCGAGCAATACAGGTCTCCGCAAGCTAGCTTCAGTTATGTTACGCTTGGTAAGGTTAGGTTAGGTTAAGTTTGGTCGGGAGCCTTTGACTTTAGTGCTATAAAATGTCATTCGTTTTATTTCTGTGATCTGCTGGGCTATAGCACATTCTGCTTGGCTATGGGGTGGCCAGGAGAAGTGTTCTCCGCTCGTTGCGTTGAGTTACGCTACCGTCGGTTAGGTTAGCGTAGGTCAGGTTATGATGGGATGTCTCCGGCTTTTGTGCTATACCCTTCAATGCGGTGGATTTCTGCGCTTTACTGTGCTTTGGGGCATTCTTCTTGTCTCGGTGCATGTGAGCAATGGTGGCCTCGCCAAGTTAGGTTCAGTTATGTTTGGCTTATGCGTGGCACGTTTGTCTATGTTGGTATAGGCTACATTTGCTTCCGTGCTATACACTGCTATTCGAAGGATATCTGTGTTCTACTGTGGTCTACTACATTCTGCTTTGCTCCGGGGGGCCAGGAGCTGCGTTCGCGTCACGTCATGTTGGACTACGCTGCGTTTGGTTACGTTAGATTAGGTCGGGTTATGTTATGATATTTATGGCTTTTGTGTTATTCACTGCATTGCGGTGGATTTCTTCGCACTACTGTGCTCTAGCGCATTCCGCTTGTCTCTGTGGGAGTCAGCAACAGTGGTCTGGGTATGCTAGGTTGTGTTGAGCTTGTTTTGGATATGTTACGTTTGGATATGTTTTAGACTTAGTTAGGATACGTTTGCATATGGCAAGTTCGGCTGTGCTAAGACAGAATACCTTAGACTCTCGCGCCCTTCACTGACATTCGGTGGATTTCTACGCCCTACTGCGCTCCAGTATGTTCTTCTTGGCTCTGTGGTGGCCAGTAATAATGGTTTCGGTACATTAGGTTGAGTTATGCTTCGTTTGGATGTGTCACGTATGGCTAGGTTGGGATAGGCCACTTTGACTTTTGCGCCATTTAATGTTACTCGGTGAGGCTATGTGCTTTAGTGTGCACTTATATGCTCTGCTTGGCTCAGGGGAGGCCTGTAATATTGGTCTCGTCACGTTATATTTGTTTACACTACGTTTGGGTAGATTAGGAGTGGCCACGTTACGTCAGGGCATGTATGACTTTTATGCTATACTCTGCTACACGGTGGTCTTCGGCGCTCCAGTGTACTCCAGTATGTTCTGCTTGGCACTGATGTGACCAGCTATAGTGGACTCTGCACGTTAGTTTGAGATATGCTACGTTCGGTTATGTTACGTGTGGTGAGGTTAGGATTTGATGGTACATGTTTTTGTGCTATGCACTGCTGTCCACGGATTCCTGCGCTCCACTGTTTTCTAACATCTTTTGCTTGGCGCTGGGGTTGGGGACAGCAATAGCGACCTTGGCAAGTCAGGTTGATTTATGCTACGTATTGTTAGGTTAAGTTAGGTCAGGTTAGGGTACGATAACTTCGACCTTTGTGGCCTTCACTGCAGTGCGGCGTGTTTCTGTGCACTACTGTCCCCTAGTGCATTCTGCTTGTCTTTGCGGAGGCCAGAAATACTTGTCTCGTCATGTTAGGTTGAGTTAGGTTTCGCTTTCTTATGCTACGTTTGGCTAGGTTAGGAGAGGATACTTTTTCTTTTCTGCTCTACACCGTTATACGGTGGCCTCCTGTGCTCCCTTGTGCTATAATATGCTCTGCACGGCTCTGGGGTGGCCAGTAACAGTGGTCTCGGCACGTCAGTTTGAGTAAGGGTACGTTTCGTTAGGCTAGGTTAGGATGCCTCGGTCAGAATTTCTTTGACTTTTGTGCTATACACTCCTATTTGGTAGGCTTCTGTGCTCGAGATTGCTCTACTATACTCTGCTAGACTCTGGGGAGGCGAGCAATAGTGTCCGTGGGACGTCAGGTTTTGTCAGGATACGTTTGGTTGTGTAAGGCTAGGTTAAGTTTGATTAGGATAGCTACGACTTTCGTACTATACACTGTTATTCTGTGGATTTCTATAATCCACTCTGCTGTGCTACGCTTTGCTGGGCTCAGTTGTGTCCAGGAGCAGTGGTCGTGGTACGCGCCTATTAGCCATGCTTCGTTTTGTTGGGTTAGGCTAGGCCAGGTTAGGTTACGATGTCTACGGCTTTTGTGCTATTAACTGCAATGCGGTGGATTTCAGCGCACTCCTGTGCTGTAGTACACTCTCTTTGCATCTGTGTGGGCCAGCAATAGTGGTCTCCTCATGTTCGGTTGAGTTGTATCACGTTTGTATATGTTACGTTAGGTGAGGGTAGGATAGGCTACTTTGACAATTGTGCTATTCACAGTTGTCCTCTGGATTTTGCGCTCAAATGTGCCCCAATATGCTCTGCTTGGCTCTGGGAGGCCAGCGATGTTGGTCTCCCCGCGTTATGCTGAATTACACTACGTTTGGCTGGCTTAGGTTCGGCAAGATTGTGTCAGGATATGTTTGATTCTTGTGCCATACACAGCAATGCGCTGAATTTCTGCGCTCCGGTGCGCTCTAGTGTTTTCGGCATGGGTCTGTGGATGCGAGAAATAGTGTTCGCGGCTCGTTAGTTTGAGTTATGTTACGTTTTGTGAGGTTAATGTAGGCTAAGCTCAGTCAGGTTAACTTAGACTTTTGCGCTATACACTGCTACTCGGAGCATTTCTGCGCTGTACTGCGCTCCACTATATTATGCTTAGCCCTTTGAACGCCAGCAACATTCGCAACGGCGCGTTAGGTTGTGGTATGTTGCGTTTGGTTAGTTAAGTTTGGGTTACTTTCGGTAAGGGTATTTCTGACTTTGGTGCTACACACTGTTCTTCCGTGGATGCCTGCAACCGACTGCGCTCTACTGCATTCTGCTCGGCCCTGGGAAGGCCAGCAATACTGGCCGTGGCACGTTACGTTGGTGTAGGCTACGTTTAACTACGTTATGTTAGCATGGGTTGGGTCTGGATATATATGGCTTTTGTGCTATACACTGCGGTTCTATGGGCACCTGCGCTCTTGTGTCCGCTAGTAAGTTCTGCTCCTCCCTGGGGGGCCAGCAATAGTGGTCGGGGTACGTTAGGTTGAGGGATGATGCGTCTGGTAATGTAAAGGTTGGATATATTAGGATAGGGTGGCTTTGTCTTTTGTGCTATCAACTGCTATTCGATGGACTTATGCTCTAGTACATTCTGCTTGTCTTTGTAAAGGCCAGCAACAGTGGCTTCGTTATGTTAGGTTTTGTTAGGTGACGTTTGCTTTTGATACGTTTGGCTATGTAAGGAGAGGATACTTCGTCTTTTGTGCTATACACCGCTATTCGGTTTGTTTCTGCGCTCTAATGTGCTCTAATATGCTTCGCTTGTCTCTGGTGTGGTCAGTGATACTGGTCTTAAGTTACACTACGCTTGGGTAGGTTAGGTTAAGTCAGGTTAGTCTAGGGTATCTTTCATTTTTGTGCTTTGCACTGCAACGCGATGGATTTCCATGCTCTATTGTGCTCTAGTATATTCTGCTTGGCTCTGGGGAGACGAGCAATAGTGGTCGTGGCCCGTTAGGTTGGGTTGGATTATGTTTGAGTAGGTTCGGTTATGCTAAGTTTGGCAATAATGGCTTTAACTTACGTGCTATGCACTATTTTCAGGTGGGTTCCGCTGATCTGCAGTCCTCTACTATATTCTGCTTGGCTGCGTGGCTGCCAGCAGCAGAGGTCGCGGCACGTTACCTTGAGTTATGCTGCGTTATGTTAGGTTTGGTTTGGTGAGGTTTGGTTAGGGTACCTTCGACTCTTGTGCTATACACTCCAATCCGGCGGACTCCTGCTCACGACATTCCTATAATATACTCTGCTCGACTCTTGGGAGGCGAGCAATTGTGGTCCTGACACGTTACGTTCAGTTATGCCTCCTTTGGTTATGTCAGGTTAGGCCAAGTTTGGATTGGACGGCATGGACTCGCGTGCTATACCCTGTCAATCGGAGGGTTTCTGTGATCCACTGTGCTCCACTTCACTCTGCTTGGCGCTGGGGTGGCCAGGAGCTGATGTCGCGGGAAGCTACGTTGAGCTATGTTACGTTCGGTTAGGTTAGGTTATGACATGTTAGGCTGGTATACCCGATGCTCTTGTGCTATACATTGCCATACGTTGGATTTCTGCGCTCTGCTGTGCTGCAGTATATTCTGCTTTTCGCTGTGGGGCCAGCCATAGTGGTCGCGGCACGTTAGGGTACGTTATGCTACGTTTGATTAGGTTATGTCTGGCTAAATTTGGCTAGGACACCTTTTACTTTCGTCCTATACACTGTTACGTGGTGGATTCCTGTGATCCACCGTACTGTGCTGAATTATGCTTGGGTCTCGGGAGGCCAGGAGTAGTTGTCGCGGCACGTTACGTTCAGCTGTGCTACTTTCCTTTAGGTTAGGTTACTTCAGGTTGGGTTGGGGTATCTTTTACTTGTGTGCTATACACTGCTATTCGGTGCATTCCAGCACTCTACAATACTCTACTGTACTCTCCTCGACT
>NW_016916224.1:0-3841 GCF_001483705.2 Eufriesea mexicana | reverse complement strand
TGTTTCGTTGGATTAGGATAGATTAAGCTCAGTCAGGTTAACTTAGACTTTCCTGCTATACACGTCTGTACGGATTATTTCTTCGCTGTACTGTGCTCTGCTATATTATGCTTAGCCTTGGGAATGCCAGCCATATTGTTCTCGGCAAGTAAGGTTGAATTAGGTTACGTTTGTTTAGTTTTGGTTGGGTTGATTTCGGTAAGGGTATTTTCCACTGTCGTGTTGTGCACCTCACGTTCGGTGATATCTGCGCTCTACTGCGCTCCACTACATTCTGCTTGGCCTTGGGGATACCAGGAATCGTGGCCGCGGCAAGTTACGTTGAGGGAAGCTACGTTATCTTAGGTTATGTTAGCTTGGGATAGGCCTGGATAGATATGACCTTTGTGATGTACACTGCGAATCTATGGACTTCTGCACCCTACTGGCATTTAGTAAGCTCTCCTCGTCTCTGGGGATCCCGGCAATTGTGGCCGGGGTGCGTTTGGTGTGGCTTTTTTTCGTTTGGCTATGTTAAGGTTGAATACATTTGGGTAGGATATCTTTAACTTTTGTGCTATAAGCTGCTATTCGGTGGACTTCTGCGCTCCAGTGAGCTCAAGTTTGTTCTGCTTGACCCTGAGGTGGCGTGCAATAGTGGTCTTGGCACGTTAGTTTGAGCTATGCCACGTTCGGGCATGTTGCGCCTGGTGAGGTTTGGATATGATATTCCAGACTTCTGCGCTATACACTGCCATACGTGGCTACCTGCGTTGTACTTAATATTTTCTACTTGGCTCTGGCGATGCCAGCAATAATGGTCTCGGCACGGTTGGTTGAGTCTTGTTACGTTCGGTTTGGTTAGGTTGTATCAAGGTCGGTCAGGTTAGCTAAGAATTTGGTGCTATATACTGCTATTCGTGGGATTTCGCGGCACTTTATGTTGAGTTAGGCTACGTTTGATTAGGGTACGTTGGGATATGTTTGGCGAGGATTGCTTCGACTTCCGTGCTATACACTATTATCCAGTGGGTTCCGGTGATCTACTGTGCTCTACACTATTCTGCTTTGCTCAGGGGTGTTCGGCAGCGGTGGCCGCGGCACGCTCTGTTGAGTTACGCTACGTTTGGTCAAGTCAGGTTAGGCCAGGTCAGGTTGGGACAACCTCGACTTTTGTAACATGCACCGATATTCGGTGGATTTCTGCGCTCTACATTGCTCTGCTATACTCTACTCGACGCTGGGTAGGCGAGCAGCAGCGGTCGCGGCACGTTGGTTTTAGTTATACTTCGTTGGGATATGTTACGTTTGGCTAGGATAGAAGAGGCTACCTTGACTTTTGTGCTTTACACTGCCATTCCGTGGTTTTCTGTGATCTACAGTACTCTAATATATACTGCTTGGCTCCGGGGATTGCAGCAGCAGCGGTCGCGGCACGCCCTTTGTGTTGCGATACCTATGGTTTGGTTAGGTTAGGTTAGGTTAGGTTATCTTAGACTTTTGTGCCCTTCACAGCAATGCGGTGGGTTTCTGCGCACTACAGTGCTCTAGTGTACTCTGCTTGTCTCTGTGGAGGTCAGCAATAAAGGTCTCGTCATGCTAGGTGAAGCTACGATACGTTCGGTTGTGTTTCGTTTGGCTAGGTTAGTAGAATCTACCTTGACTTTTGCGCTATACACTGCTATTCTACGAATTTCTGCATTCTATTGCGCCCTAATATTTCCTGCTTCACTCTGGAGAGACCAGCAATATTTGACTCGTCACGTTATTTTGAGGTACATTACGTTCGGGTAGGTCAGGCTGTTTCACGTTATGTGACAATATCTTCGACTTTTGTGCTTCGCAGTGCAGTGCGGTAGATGTCTGCGCTCTACTCTGCTCTAGCATATTCAGCTTGGCTCTGGGGTGGCCAGAGATAGTGGTCTCGGCGCGTTAGGTTCATATAGGTTACGTATGTTTATGCTACGTTTGGTTAAGTTAGGTAAGGATAGCTTTGCCTTTTGCGCTATGACCTGCTATTCGGTGGCTTTCTACTCTCTAGTGTGCTCTAATATGACTTGCTTGGCTCCGCGGGCGCCATCAACTGCGTTCGCGACACGTTAGTTTGTGGTATACTACGTATGGTTAGGTTAGGTTGCGTCATATTATGTTAGGATATCTTTGACTTTTGTGACGCACTGCAATGCGTTGGATTTCTCTACTCTGCTGCACTCTGGCATATTCTGCTTGGTTCTGGGGATGCCAGCAATAGTGGTCCAGGCGCGTTAGTCTGAGATATGTTGCGTTAGGTTATGCTACATTAGGTTAGATTAGTTTACGATTGCTATTACTTGTGTGCTATTCACGGCTAATCGGTGGATTCCTGCCCTCTAGATTGCTCTACCATACTATGCTGGAATCTCGGGAGGCCAGCAGTAGTTGCCGCCGCACGTCAGGTTGGGTTACGTTACGTCTGCTTATGCTACGTTTTGTTATGTTAGGAGAGGATAGCTCTGACTTTTGTGCTTCACGCTGCTGTTCCGTGAATTTCTGCGCTCTTCTGTGCTTAATCATACTCTGCTTGTCTCTGTGGACGCCAGCAATAGCGGTCGCGGCACGTTAGGTCTTGTTACGTTACGTTCGGCTAGGTTTCGTTAGGCTAGGTTTGGCCAGGTTATCCTTGACCTTTGTGCTGCACTTCAGTGGATTCCTACGCTCCATATTGCTCTACCATACTGTGCTCGACTCTGGGGTGGGTAGTAAGAGTGGCCTCTTCACGTTAATGTGAGTTAGCCTACGGTTGCTTAGGCTATGGGTGTTCGTGTTGGGTTGGAATAGCTCTGACATTCGTATTATACACTGTTATGCCTTGGACTTCAGCGCCCCATGCTATTCGGTTGATTTTTGCGATCTACTCTGCTATAATATGTACAGCTTTGCTCTGGGAAAGACAGCAATTGTGGTATCGGCCCGTTTCATTTAGTTGTCTGCCCTCGGTTAGTTTAGGCAAGTACAGGTGCGGTTTGGATATCTTTGGCTTTCTTGCTGTACACTGGAATGCGATGGACTTCCGCGCCCTACTTCTCATGTATATTCTGCCCTGCCTTGAGGATGGCAGTAAAAGTATGTCTCGCAACGTTATGTTTAATTTGGTTGCGTGTGGTGATGTTACGTTTGGATACGTTAGGAAAGGATAGCTTTGAATTTCAGGCTATACACTGCTATTGTGTGGATCTCTGCGCCCACAATGCGCTAATATGCTCTCCGTTGCCCTGTGAAGGCCAGGAATAGAGATCCCGGGACGCTATTTTGAGTCTGGCTACGTTAGAATAGTTTAGGGTTGTTCATGTAAGGCTTGCGTGCTCTACTGAACCCTAGCATATTCTGCCATGATCCCAGGGGGGGGGGGGTGCAGCAATAGCATTCTCGCCACGTTAGTTTGAGTTATTTTACATTTGGTTATGTTAGGTTATGTCAGGAAATGCAAAGATATCGATTTGTTGGATTTCTGCGCTATACCGCGCTTTGAAGCATTCTTTTTGTCTCTGTTAGGTCAAGCAACGGTGGTCTCGTCTAGATAAGTTTAGTTATGTTACATTTGGTCATGTCACGGTTGATTAGGTTAGGATAGGCTACATTAACTTCTGTGCTATACACTGTTATTCGATGGACTTCTGTGATCTAATGCGCTCTACTGTATTCTGCCTGACTCTGGGGATGCGTGCAGCAGTGTCCGCGGCACGTTGTGTTCGGTTACGCTACGTCTGCGTAGGTTAGGTTAGGCCACGTTAGGCAAGGATGTCCTTCAATTTTGTAACATACACTTCTAATCGATGGATTTCTGCGCTCCACATTGCTCTACAATACTCTGCTCGACTCTGTG
>NW_016916223.1:0-1026 GCF_001483705.2 Eufriesea mexicana | reverse complement strand
CGTTCGATCGTGTTGCGCTTGGTAAGGTTAGGATAGGGTATTTTAGGCATCTGTGCTATACACGGCTATCCAACGATTTCTGCGCTGTACTGCACTCTAATGTAATCTGGTGGCTTGGCTCTGGGGAGGCCAGCAATAGTATTCTCGGCGCGTTAGGTTTATTAAGGATACGTTTGCATATGTCATGTTTGTTTATGCTGGGAGACAGTATCTCAGACTTTTGTGCCATTCAATGCTATTCGGTGGATTTCTGCGCCCTACAGCTCTCTAACATGTTCTGCTTGTCTGTGGCGTGACAAGTAATAGTGGTCCCGACACGTTTGGTTCAGCTATGTTACGTTTCGTTATTGTAGGTTTGTAAGGCTTGGTTAGGATTCCTTTGGCCTATCGCATTACACAGCTGTTCAGTGGATTTCGGCGCTTTACATTGTTCTACTACACTCTGCTCTACTCTGTGGATGCGAGCTAGAGTAGCCGGGGCACCTTAACCTCAATTTGGTTATGTTTGGTTAGGTTATGTTCGGAAAGACTTGGTTATGATAGCTTAGACATTCGTGCTATACACTGTTGTTCGATGTATTTCTGTGATCCACTGTGCTCTGCTATATTCGGCTTGGACTGGGCCGGCCAGCAATAGCGGTCGCGGCACGGTACGATGAACTAGGCTACGCTTGATTAGGTTATGTTAGGTTTTGTTTGGTAAGAAAGGCTCCGACTTTCGTGCTATACACTATTATCCGGTGGTTTCCTGTAATCTACTGTCCTCTTCTCTCTTCTGCTTGGCCCTGGTGAGTCCGGCAGCAGCGGTAGCTACGATCGGTTAGGCTAGGATAGGTCAGGTTATGGCAAGATATCTTCGACTTTCGTGGTGTTCCCTGCAATTCGGAGGGTATAGGCGCACTACTGTGCTCTAGTACAATCTGCCTGTCTCTGTGGGGGTCAGCAATAGTTGTCCAGTCTTGTTAGGTTGATTTAGGTTACGCTTGGATATGTTACGTTTGGATCGGTTAGGATAGGCTATTATAA
>NW_016916222.1:0-615 GCF_001483705.2 Eufriesea mexicana | reverse complement strand
GCTTATAGATTTTGAATAGACTTATTCTCTGGCAAGTAGATGGCTGCATTTGCCATTGGATTGAAGACGTTAGGCGATCTACTCAAAAAGCTGTAGAAGGTTATAGATTTTGAATAGACCTGTTCTCTGGCAGGTAGATGGCTGCACTTGGCATTGGATTGAAGGCGTTCTATTCACCAAGCTATAAAGGATTATAGATTTTGGATAGACCTATTCTCTGGCAAGTAGAAGACTGTACATGCCATTGGATTGAATGCGTTAGGGGATCTACTCACCAAGCTATAACAGGTTATATATTTTGAATAGACCTATTCTCTGGCAAGTAGATGGCTGAACTTGCCATTAGATTGAAGGCGTTAGTCGGTCCAGTCACTAACCTATAGCAGCTTATAGGTTTTGAATAGACTTATTCTCAGGCAAGTAGATGCCTGTACTTGCCATTTTATTGAAGGCGTTAGGCGATCTATTCACCATGCTATATCATGTTACAGATAATGAATAGAACTATTCTCAGGCAAGTAGATGGCTGTACTTGCCAGTGTATTGAAGGCTTTGGGCAATCTAATCGTCAAGCGGTGACAGCTTATAGATTTTGAATAGACTCATTCTCTGGCA
>NW_016916221.1:0-1034 GCF_001483705.2 Eufriesea mexicana | reverse complement strand
CAAAAACTTGGCAATTTATTAATTTTCTACTGTCGAATTGATTTCTAGTATTCAGTTCGAATAAAAATTTTACCGCCTGCGATCTGCGCCATCTATGATTTTGGAATAATTTCTCAAATAGTTTACTAACTCTGGTTACGTGCATCTAATATATTTTAATTTATTTTAATAAATAAAATCATAAAGTTTTCTACATTCTTTAATAAATTCAGCCGAAACAGCGGTTTTAATTAGACAATCAGCATTCATTTCTTTACCTAGCAGACGACAAATATGCAAAGGTACGCTTTTACAACGCGATTATAAAATTTCATAAATTAAACACAGAAATTGAGCGATTTGTTAATTTTTCTCCAAGTGAATAGGAGAGTGCATGGGAAATGAGAGAAAATTACGAACAAACGCTGAAGGCATTGTTGTGTCCATGCAGGTGCGCCTGCATCACGAAAAGAATGTAAGTATTTGTATTAACCTAACCTTTAGTTATAATTAAATAGTGTAAGTTAGAAAAGACAATATTCTGTTGAAATGAAAAGGCACTTGCAACAATAGAAAAATATTGGTCTCATGGAATATCATCAGCGTAGATGCCAAGAATTATACTTTATAGCAAGAAAAAAGTGAAGCTGCAATATAAATATGTAAAGTATGATATGTCTATTGTATTCTAGGTCGGTTAACCATATGACATACGAGATAGAAATCTTTGATGGTCAAATGAAAATTCAGAAAATGGAGATGGTTTAGGCAGACAAAAAGGAATATAATTAATTTAGGTGATGGCCTCTTATAACAAGAAATGGAGAATACAGTAAGATTGAAAGGTATGTTGTGTTCCTGATATAAATGAATATTAATATCAGTGGTCAAAGTCAATGGTCATCGCTAATCTGTTAAGTTTGATTTATCAGTGGTCAAAGTCAATGATCATCGCTAATCTGTTAAGTTTGAATAAAAGGAATGAGAAGAAAAAATGTATACTATGTTAAATCAAGAAACAGAAAAGAGGCAGCATATGTATCAAGAGAGAAACA
>NW_016916220.1:0-2589 GCF_001483705.2 Eufriesea mexicana | reverse complement strand
AACCTAACCCAACCTCAAGTGCCACGACCGCTATTGCTGGCCTCACGAAAACTAAGCGGAGTACAGCAAAGCAATGTAGAGCGCTGACATCTACCGAACAGCAGTGTATATCACAAAAGAGAAATATATCCTAACCAAACATACCCGAACCTAACCTAACCAAACGTAATATAACCCAACCTAACGTGCCGAAGGCAATAGTCCTGGCATCCACGGAGACAAGCAGAGTGCGGTACCTCACAGAAGAGCGCAGTGGTCCATAGAATAGCAGTGTGTAGCACAAAAGTCTAAGCTCTTGTAACCTAACACAACGTCACCTAACATGACAGAGCGTGATCCGACTTATCCTATCGTGCCGCTTCCACAATTGTTGGCCTCCCGTGTGTCGAGGAGAGCATAGCAGAGCAATAAAGAGCGCAGGGATACACCGAATAGCAGTATATAGCGCAAGAGTCTAATTTATCCTATACTTTGCTAGCCGAACGTAACGTAAACAAACGTAACACAACCCTTCCTAACGTGTCGAGAACACAATTGCTGCCTCCCACAGGCCCAAGCGGAACATATTACAGGACAGTAGTGCACATCGGTCCATAGGATCGCAGTGCATAGCAAAATAGTCGAAGCTACCCTATCCCAACATAGCCAACCGTGACATAACAGAACAGTGCTTAACTCAACCTAACGCGCTGAGGCCACTAACGCCTGCATCCCCAGTGCCAAACAGTATATACTCAAGCACTGTAGACCAGAGTAATCCACCGCATTGGAATGGGTAGCACAAAAGTCAAAGATAACCTAACCTAACCTGTCCGAACCCTACCTAGGCGATCTTATCCTAACTACACGTAACGTGCCGAGAATGCTATTGCTGGACCCCCAGAGTCGTGCAGTGAATAGTAGAGCATTGAAGAGCGTAGGAATCAGCCGTATTGCAGTCTATGGCACAGAAGTCAACTCTACACAATCCTCACCTAGCCAAACGTAATATAAACCAACGTAGCCAAACACAACATAACGTGCCGAGGCCATTGTTGTTGGCCACTCCGGAGTCACCCAGAACACACTGTAGCTCAGTGCGCAGACGTCCACAGAATAGCTGTGTATAGCGCAAAGGTCAAAGCTGTCCCCTCCTAACCTAGCCAACCGTAACATTACCAAGCGTAACATAACTCAACCAGACGTGACGCGACCACTATTGCTGGCCTCCTCAGGGCCAAGCAGAACATGTCAGAGGGGGTGTGGCGCAGAAGTCCATAGAATCGATGTGTATAGCAGAATAGTCAATGCTGCCCAAACCTAGACCGGGCCAATATAAATTAGCAAAACGAATCCTAACTTAACGCAGCGAGATGCGACCACTGTTGCTGGACTCACCAGGGCCAAGCAGAATATAGTACAGCACCGCAGAGCGCCGAAATGCACCGAAAAATCGCGTACACCACGATAGTCAATGCTATCCACACTTCACACAAACAAACATAACCACACCAGACGTAGCCTAACTCAACCTAACGTGCCGAAACCACCATTGCTGGTCTCCACTGACCACTATTGACGCGTCGAGGAAGCTATTACTGGCCTGCGCAGAGTCGAACACAGTGTAGTAGAGCACAGTTGAGCGCAGAAACACGCCAAATAGCAATGTATACCGCAAAAGTCAAAGATAACCTAACCTAACCAGACATAGGCTAGTTAAACCTAACGAGGCGAGACATCCACTGCCCGTCTCGCGAGTACCAAGCAGAACACATTACAGCACAGTAGAGCGGAGAAGTCCAACGAATGGCAGTATGTAGCACAAGAGTCATAGGTATCCTATCCTAACCTAGCAAAGCAGAGAAGTCGAAGGTACACGGACCTAACCCAAACTAACGTTTCCTAACCTGACATAGCAGGCTCAACGTAACGTGCCTCGGCCTCTATTGCCGGCCTCCCCAGGGTCTAGCAGGACATATCAGAGGAGAGTTGGGCGCAGAAATCCATAGAAGCGCAAAGCCCAGCAGAAAAGTCAAAGTTACGTTATCCTAACTTAGCCATACGTAACCTAACTCAACCTAACGTGCCTAGACCACAATTGCTGAAATCCCCATCGCAAAGCAGTGCATGTTCGAGGAGAGTAGAGCGCAGAAATCCACTAAATAGCAGTGTCTTTCAATAAAGTAAAAGCTATCCCAACCGAACATGATCAAACCAAGCCTAACCAAGCGTATCATGACTCAACCTAACTTGCCGCGACCATCATACCTGTCGTCAAAGAGACGAGCATAGCGTGATAACGCACAGTAGAGCGCAGAAGACCAGAGAATAGCAGTGTGTAGCACAAAAGTCAGAGCTATCCCAACCAAACCTAACATAATCTGAACAAGCCAAACGAAATAGAAAACAACCTAACCTGCCGCGACCACTATTGCTGACATTCCGAGAATTGAGCAGAATATAGTAGGGCAATGTAGAGCGCAGATATCCACCGAAAAGCAATGTATCGCGCAAAAGTCAACGGTACCCTAACCTAACACAAGCAACCGTTACCTAACCTGACATTGACAAACTCAATATGACGTGCTACGACCACTATTCCTGGCACCC
>NW_016916219.1:3548-8354 GCF_001483705.2 Eufriesea mexicana | reverse complement strand
TCTTTGTGAGCAGGCTTTCTTGCACGAATAAGGAGGAAAGATACATTTGACGTGCTGTGCGACAGCAATGCAATAGAACCATACATGAAAGATCAATTTTACATACATTTTCGACTGATATCGTGGAGAACAAACTTCCTCGCATAAGTAAGGCGGATAAACCCTAGTGGCGTGCTATATCCATTTTAATGCAAATGAATCTGACTGGAAAGTTCAATTTTGTTGACATTTTCGAATCATTTCATGGTGAGCAAACTTTCTTGCATGAATAAATAGGAAAGATACTATTGGCTTGCATTATCCATTGCAATGCAGTAGAGACTGACTGGATATACCAGTTTCATTGACATTTTCGACTAATATCGCTGTGAGCAAGCTTTCTTGCATATATAAGCAGGAACGGTCATTTTGGCGTTCTGTGGCCATTGCAATTCAATAGAATCTGAATGGAATGGTGAATTTTATTATCATTTTCGACTAATATCGTGGTGGACAAACTTCCTGGCATAAATAAGGAGGATAGATTCTATTGGCGTGATATAGCCATTGATATGCAATAGAGTCTGACTGGAAAGTTCAATCTTATATACATTATCGATTAATATCGTGGTGAACAAGCTTCTTCGCATAAATAATTAGGATAAATTCTATTGGCGTGCTATAGCCATTGTAATGCAATAGAATCTGACTGGAAAGGTCAATTTTATATACACTTTCGACTGATATCGTGGTGAACAAACTTCCTCGCATAAGTAAGGCGGATAAACCCTAGTGGCGTGCTATATCCATTTTAATGCAAATGAATCTGACTGGAAAGTTCAATTTTGTTGACATTTTCGAATCATTTCATGGTGAGCAAACTTTCTTGCATGAATAAATAGGAAAGATACTATTGGCTTGCATTATCCATTGCAATGCAGTAGAGACTGACTGGATATACCAGTTTCATTGACATTTTCGACTAATATCGCTGTGAGCAAGCTTTCTTGCATATATAAGCAGGAACGGTCATTTTGGCGTTCTGTCGCCATTGCAATTCAATAGAATCTGAATGGAACGGTGAATTCTATTAACATTTCCGACTAATATCGTGGTGAACAAACTTCCTCGCATAAATACGGAGGATAGATTCTATTGGCGTGCTTTAGCCATTGATATGCAATAGAGTCTGACCTGAAAGATCAATCTTATGTACATTTTCGACTAATATCGTGGTGAACAAGCTTCCTCGCATAAGAAAGACATATAAATTCTGTTGGCGTGATATATACAATGCATTGCTATAGAATCTGACTGGAAGGTTCAATTTTATTTACAATTTCGACTAATATCTTTGTGAGCAGGCTTTCTTGCACGAATAAGGAGGAAAGATACTTTTGACGAGCTATACCACTGCAATGTAATAGAACCATACATGAAAGATCAATTTTATTGGCATTTTCGACAAATATCGTGTTGTGAAAACTTTCTCGCATAAATGAGGGGGAAATTTTCTACTGCCGCGATATAGCCATTACATGGCAATAGCATCTGACTGGAATGTTCAATTTTCTTGACATTTTCGAATAATAGCATGGTGAGCAAACTTTCTCGCAAGAATAAGTAGGAAACATACTATTGGCTTGCTAAAACCACTTCAATGCAATAGAGACTGGCCGGATATACTAATTATATTGACATTTCCGACTAATATCGTTGTGAGCATGCTTTCTTGCATATATAAGCAGGAACGGTCGTTTTGGCGTTCTGTGGCCATTGCAATTCAATAGAATCTGAATGGAATGGTGAATTTTATTATCAATTTCGACTAATATCGTGGTGGACAAACTTCCTGGCATAAATAAGGAGGATAGATTCTATTGGCGTGATATAGCCATTGATATGCAATAGAGTCTGACTGGAAAGTTCAATCTTATATACATTTTCGACTAATATCGTGGCGAACAAGCTTCCTCGCATAAATAATTGGGAAAAATTCTATTGGCGTGCTATAGCCATTGTAGTGCAATAGAATCTGACTGGAAAGGTCAATTTTATATACACTTTCAACTGATATCGTGGTGAACAATCTTCCTCGCATAAGTAAGGCGGATAAATACTATTGGCGTGATATAGACAATGCATTGCTATAGAATCCGACTGGAATTTCAATTTTATTTACAATTTCGACTAATATCATTATGAGCAGGCTTTCTTGCACGAATAAGGAGGAAAGATACTTTTGACGTGCTGTGCGATTGCAATGCACTAGAACCATACATGAAAGATCAATTTTACATACATTTTCGACTGATACCGTGGTGAACAAACTTCCTCGCATAAGTAAGGCGGATGAACTCTAGTGGCGTGCTATAGCCATTTTAATGCAATAGAATCTGACTGGAAAGTTCAATTTTGTTGACATTTCCGAATCTCTTCATGGTAAGCAAACTTTCTTGCATGAATAAGTAGGAAGGATACTATTGGCTTGCCATATCCATTGCAGTACAGTAGAGACTGACTGGATATACCAATTTCATTGACATTTTCTACTAATATCGCTGTGAGCAAGCTTTCTTGCATATACAAGCAGGAACGGTCATTTTGGCGTTCTGTGGCCATTGCAATTCAATAGAGTCTGAATGGAATGGAGAATTATATTATCATTTTTGACTAATATCGTGGTGGACAAACTTCCTGGCATAAATAAGGAGGATAGATTCTATTTGCGTGATATAGCCATTGATATGCAATAGAGTCTGACTGGAAAGTTCAATCTTATATACATTTTCGACTAATATCGTGGTGGACAAACTTCCTGGCATAAATAAGGAGGATAGATTCTATTTGCGTGATATAGCCATTGATATGCAATAGAGTCTGACTGGAAAGTTCAATCTTATATACATTTTCGACTAATATCGTGGTGGACAAACTTCCTGGCATAAATAAGGAGGATAGATTCTATTTGCGTGATATAGCCATTGATATGCAATAGAGTCTGACTGGAAAGTTCAATCTTATATACATTTTCTACTAATATCGCTGTGAGCAAGCTTTCTTGCATAATTAAGGAGGGAAGATACATTTGGCGTGCTATATCCATTGCAATGCTATGGAATCTGTCTGTAAAGCTTAATTTTATTGACATTCTCGGATTATATCGTGGCGAGCAAACTTTCTCGCATAAATAAGGAGGAAATATCCTTTTGGCGTGCTGTAGACATTGCTGTGCAATAGGGTCGGTCTGGAAAGTCCAATTTTATTGACATTTTCGACCAATATCGTGGTGAACGAGCGTCCTCGCGTAAATAAGTAGGATAAATTCTTTTGGCGTGCTATAGCCATTTTAATGCAATAGAATCTGACTGGAAAGTTCAATTTTGTTGACATTTTCGAATAATATCATGGTGAGCAAACTTTCTTGCATGAATAAGTAGGAAAGATACTATTGGCTTGCTATAACCACTGCAATGCAATAGACATTGCATAAATAAGGAGGAACGGTCCTTTTGGCTAGCTGTAGCCATTGCAATGCGATAGAATCTGAATGGAACGGTGATTTCTATTAACATTTCGGACTAATATCGCGGTGAACAAACTTCCTCGCATAAATACGGAGGATAGATTCTATTGGCGTGCTATGGCCATTGATATGCAATATAGTCTGACCTGAAAGATCAATCTTATATACATTTTCGACTAATATCGTGGTGAACAAGCTTCCTCGCATAAGAAAGACAGATAAATTCTATTGGCGTGATATATACAATGCATTGCTATAGAATCTGACTGGAAAGTTCAATTTTATTTACAATTTCGACTAATGTCTTTGTGAGCAGGCTTTCTTGCACGAATAAGGAGGAAAGATACTTTTGATGTGCTATGCCACTGCAATACAATAGAACCATGCATGACAGGTCAATTTTACTGGCATTTTCGACAAATATCGTGATGTGCGCACTTTCTCGCACGAATGAGGGGGAAAGTTTCAACTGGCGTGATATTGCCATTGCAATGCAATAGCATCTGACTGGAATGTTCAATTTTGTTGAAATTTTCGAATAATATCATGGCGAGCAAACTTTCTTGCATAAATTTGCAGGAAATATCCTATTGGCGTGCTATAGACATTGCTGTGTAATAGGGTCGGTGTGGAATGCTCAATTTAATCGACGTTTTTGACTAATATCGTGGTGAACAAACTTCCTCGCATAAGTAAGGCGGATAAATTTTATTGGTGTGATATAAACATTGCATTCCAATAGAATCAGACTGGAAGGTACAATTTCATTGACAATATCGACTAATATCTTCATGAGCAATCTTTCTTGCATAAATAAGGAGGAAAGAGACCTTTGGCGTGCTGTGCCACTAAAATGCATTAGAACCAGACTGGAAAGTTCAATTTCATTGGCATTTTCGACTAATATCGTGGTGAACGTGCGTCCTCCCATAAATAATTAGGACAAATTCTATTGGTGTGCTATAGCCATTGTAGTGCAATAGAAACTGACTGGAAAGTTCAATTTTGTTGACATTTTCACTAATATCGCTGTGAGCAAGCTTTCTTGCAAAAATAAGTAGGAACGGTCCTTTCGGCGTTCTGTGGCCATTGCAATGCAACAGAATCTGAATGTAATTTTGAATTTTATTATCATTTTCGGCTAATATCGTGGTGAACACACTTCCTCGCAAAAATAAAGAGAATAGATTCTATTGGCGTGATATAGCCATTGATATACAATAGAGTCTGACTGGAAAGTTCAATCTTATATACATTTTCGACTAATATCGTGGCGAACAAGCTTCCTCGCATAAATAATT
>NW_016916219.1:0-2911 GCF_001483705.2 Eufriesea mexicana | reverse complement strand
TGTAATGCAATAGAATCTGACCGGAAAGGTCAATTTTATATACATTTTCGACTAATATCGTGGTGAACAAACTTCCTCGCATAAGTAAGTAGGAAACATACTATTGGCTTGCTATATCCATTTCAATGCAATAGAGACTGACTGGATATACTAATGTTATTGACATTTCCGACTAATATCGTTGAGAGCAAGCTTTCTTGCATAAATAGGGAGGAACGATGCTTTTGGCGAGTTGTAGCCATTGCAATGCAATAGAATATGAACGGAATGTTGAATTTTATTAACATCTTCGACTAATATCGCGGTGAACAAGCTTCCTTGCATAAATAAGGAGGATGGACTCTATTGGTGTGCTATTGCCATTGATATGCTATAAAGTCAGACTGGAAAGATCAATTTTACATATATTTTCGACTAATATCGCGGTGGACAAACTTCCTCGCATAAGTCAGGCGGATAAACTCTAGTGGCGTGACATAGACATTGCATAGCTATAGAATCTGACTGGAAAAGTTCAATTTTGTTGACACTTTCGAATAATATCATGGTGAGCAAGCTTTCTCTCATGAATATGTATGAAACATACCATTGGCTTGCTAAAATCACTTCAATGCAATAGAGACTGACCGGATATAGTAATTATATTGATATTTCCGACTAATATCGTTGTGAGCAAGGTTTCATGCATAAATAAGGAGGAACGATCCTTTTGGCGAACTGTAGCAATTGCAATGCGATTGAATCTGAATGGATAGATGAATTTTGTTAACATTTTCGACTAATATCGCGGTGAACAAATTTCCTCGCGTAAATAAGGAGGATAGATTCTATTGGCGTGCTATAGCCATTGATATGCAATAGAGTCTGACTGGAATGATGAATCTTACTTACAATTTCGACTAATATCTTCATGAGCAAGCTTTCTTGCGTAAATAAGGAGGAAAGATACTTTTGACGTGCTGTGCCACTGCAATGCAATAGAACCATACGTGAAAGTTCAATTTTATTGTCATTTTCGAGTAATATCGTTGTGAGCAAACTTCATTGCATAAATAAGGAGGAAATATCCTATTGGCGTGCTATAGACATTGCTGTGCAATAGGGTCGGTGTGGAATGTTCAATTTAATCGACATTTTTGACTAATATCGGGATAAACACACTTCCTCGAATAAGTAAGGCGGATAGATTCTATTGACGCGATATAGACATTGCGTTCCAATAGAATCTGACTGGAAAGTACAATTTCATTGACAATTTCGGCTAATATCTTCATGCGCAAGCTTTCTTGCATAAATAAGGCGGAAAGAGACTTTTGGCGTGCTGTGCCACTGCAATGTATTAGAACCAGACAGGAAAGTTCAATTTCATTGGCATTTTCGACTAATATTGTGGTGAAAGAACGTCCTCGTATAAATAATTAGGATAAATTCAATTGGCGTGCAATAGCCATTGTAATGCAATAGAATCTGACCGGAAAGGTCAATTTTATATACATTTTCGACTAATATCGTGGTGAACAAACTTCCTCGCATAAGTAAGTAGGAAAGATACTATTAGCTTGCTACAACCACTGCAATGCAATGGACACTGGCTGCATATACCAATTTCATTGACATTTTCGTCTAATGTCGCTGTGAGCAAGCTTTCTTGCATTAGTAGGGAGGAACGGTCCTTTTGGCGTGCTGTGGCTATTGCAATGCAATAGAATCTGAATGGAATGGTGAATTTTATTATCATTTTCGACTAATATCGTGGTGAACAAACTTCCTGGCATAAATAAGGCGGATAGATTCTATTGGCGTGCTATAGCCATTGATATGCAATAGAGTCTGACCTGAAAGATCAATCTTATATACATTTTCGACTAATATCGTGGTGAAAAGACTTCCTCGCATAAGTAAGGCGGATAAATTCAATTGGCGTGATATAAACTACGCATTGCTATAGAATCTGTCTGGAAAGTTCAATTTTATTTACAATTTCGTCTAATATCATTGTGAGCCAGCTTTCTTGCACGAATAAGGTGGAAAGATACTTTTGGCATGCTGTGCCACTGCAATGCAATAGAACCATACACGAAAGATCAATTTTATTGGCATTTTCGACAAATATCGCGATGTGCATACTTTCGCGCTTAAATGATGGGGAAAGTTTCTACTGGCGTGATATAGCCAATGCAATGCAATAGAATCTGACTGGAATGATCAATTTTATTGACATTTTCGAATAATATCATGGTGAGCAAACTTTCTCGCATGATTAAGTAGGAAACATACTATTGGCTTGATATATCCATTCAATGCAATAGAGACTGACTGGATATACTAATTTTATTGACATTTCCGACTGATATCGTTGTGAGCAAGCTTTCTTGCATGAATAAGGAGGAACGAAGCTTTTGGCGAGTTGTAGTCATTGCAATGCTATAGAATCTGAATGGAATGGTGAATTTTATTATCATTTTTGACTAATATCGTGGTGAACAAACTTCCTGGCATAAATTAGGCGGATAGATTCTATTGGCGTGCTGTAGCCATTGATATGCTATAGAGTCTGACCTGAAAGATCAATGTTATATACATTTTCGACTATTATCGTGGTGAAAAAACTTCCTCGCATAAGTAAGGCGGATAAATTCTATTGGCGTGATATAGGCATAGCATTGCTATAGAATCTGACTTGGAAGTTCAATTGTACTCACACTTTCGACTAATACCTTCGTGAGCAAGCATTCTTGCATTACTGAGGAGGAAAGATACATTTGGCGTGCTGTGCGACCGCAATGAAATAGAACCATACATGAAAGATCTATTTTACATACATTTTCGACTGATATCGTGGTGAACACACTTCCTCGCATAAGTAAGGCGGATAAACTCTAGTGGCGTGCTATAGCCATTTTAATGCAAT